>NC_042963.1:325000-537500 GCF_901001165.1 Salmo trutta | reverse complement strand
GACCCCGACGGAGTCTTCCCCCCCTAGGGGCCCTAAGCAATCGCTTATGTAGCTTATGCCTGGAGCCGTCCCTGTTTCTAACCTCCATTCTGTTTGGATGAATGTCTTCTCTGTCATGTCCACACATCCATTAAAGCCAACTAAAACAGAATCAACCTACTAGTGAAGGTCAAACAACAACTTAGGATATCTGTAAACAGTGCAGGTTGATATTGCCATTATACACCTGTTTAGCCCATATGAGGCCATTTCCCTGTAAAGTGGGATTTTAAAAGCTTGGCTGTTTGCCCAGTTTACCTCTTATCAACACATGTATGAACCATCTTTCTCTTTATCTTTTCTCATCTCCCAAGAGGGTTATCCACTACCTTGCATCAGCAGATGTTTCTCATTCAGTGTGTGTGTGTGTGCGTGTGTGCTTGTACTTACTCTCAGAATCACCCAAAATAATAACGTACCTACCTTGGCATCTGAAGGAGAGCCGTGTGTGTATGTGAGTTAGGTTTCAGGGGACTTACATCAGAGAAATGTTAACTCCACACTAGCTCTATGTGGAGCTGACAACAGAAGCCCCAGAGTTCATTTAATTATAAAAGATAACTCCCGCACACACATTTGTCTCTGTCATGTCTACAAAATGTTGCAGACCGAACATCAATAGTAAGCAACACCTGGAAAGGTGACTGTGTGTTCAGGACTTATATTTAATAGAGAACCAGTCAGTCCAGCAATGAACTCCTGAACGCCCCCTGTTCTCTACACGGGATCAGTATAAGGGTCTCAGACAGTAGCCCTGTCTCTCTGGTGGCTAGAACTAGCCACCATCTTGCCTTTGCAGAGTGAGAGAATAACTATTGCCCATTGTACCATTGAAATACACTCTTACTCGTGGGTCTAAATAATCGATATCCATGTTCCTGCAACAACCATGAAATAGTGACTAATTATAATTTGAACAAAAGGACCAAACAGGGTGTCAAGAGACAAGCCTGGCCAAAGGGGCAGAACATGGCAAAGAGGGAGGAAGGAGGATGAAGGATGGAGGGTGAGCTCCTAATTGCCAAGGCAATTACCTCAGACTTGTTCAACGGGGCAAAACATTGTGAAACATTCGGTTAGAAATATATAATGTTCTATATTGTAGAAAAGACATGCCTCCCTGACAAGTAGAGTAAATAATTGAGTTACAGATGTTGGATCTTAATTTGATCGCCCTGTTGTGTGAGACTTTTCCTGCAATGCAAACTTGTAGTTAATTCAAAGTTTAAAACAGCTTCTAAAGTTTGTAATTTCCACTTAAACATTTTAGACTTGATTTACCCTAATGAAAAATGTGTCAACCCCTACAAAAATGTCCATTAAATATTATCCACATAATAATTCACATTTCCTGTTGCTGCAGGATTATTTTCTTGCTGTGAGAAAATTGGCAAATTAAGATCTCATATCTGTAGCTGTATTCATGACATTTCTATCTACAACATTCAGAAACACATGCTGACTAGAGCACTACCAAGAGAGGAGGTATAAGAGCAAGACAGAGAGGGGTAACAGAGTACAGTACCGTAGGCTGGCTAGTGAAGAGAGGATTAACCAGTGAAAGTACACCGTAGCATGTGTGAGAATCATCCTGCTGAGGACTATGCAGAGTGAGAGAGAGAGAGAGAGAGAGCGACAGAGAGTTTATCCATTTCACTTGCTTTGGCAATGTAGACATATGTTTCCCATGCCAAAAAAGCCCCTTGAATTGAATTGAAAGAGAGAGAGAACGTCAATGCCGGTTGAGCTTTAATATTACGTGTCCTAGTTTCAACTGCTCCCTCGGGACAGCACAGAGACAGAGGGTGAAGAACGACACAGTGATTTTTATGGAAAGATTACATTTATTCAGTGGATTGTATAATTTATATTTTGCCATGTCTAACTCATGAGGATCTCCTTTACATCATTGGATCAATTCCAACAAACTTCAATGGGAATAACATTTAGGGCCACCCTAAACCTATCCCTAGCTTCATGCCCACATCTCATGAAGCTAGGGTAAGGATTTGGGTTGAGGCTAGAGTTATGGTTGAACCAAGATGTGGACCGGGATGTGGACAGTAACCTAGCCTCAACCCAAACCCTAGCCCTAGCTTCATGTCCCAAACCCTAACCTTAGCTTCATGGTTTGTGGACATGTAGCTAGGATTAGGGTTTGGGTTGAGGCTAGGGTTAAACCAGGATGCGGACATAAATCTTGGGTTAAGGTCAGAGTTTGGGTTGAACTTGGACGTGGAGATGAAGCTAGAGTTGAGCCGGGATGTGGACATGAAGCTAGAGTTGAACCGGGATGTGGACATGAATCTATATATTTTCTTCTTAAGTTTGAAAAATGTTTGTCTTCTGTGAGACTAAAAGTTGGATTGTTTTGTTTCATTTAAATGTTAAGTAAAACATTTCTTTGAATAAAATACAATCAAGTAATGAGGAAACCTTTCAAAAAATGGCCACTAATGTCACAAGTGTAGAGAGGAGTAGGCAGGAGGCAGTCGCAGGTTTAGAACTACTGAAATTGTTAAAGCACCATGTATAAAGCGGGACGAAACTCAAAGTGCAAAATAAATAAGTACTCAGGAAATAGTTGGGGAGATTCCTCTCAGGAAAACAAGCAACATTTACAATGACCGACAAAGACAAATGACAGAGGGTGTATATATACATTGTATATATATATGCCGAACGCCTGAGCTGGACAGGAGGGGGAGCCAAAGAGAATGCTGGTGTGACAGGAACCGGCAGCGTGTGGAGTTTGCCATAGGGGAGGTGTCTCGGTGTCTTGCTCTATGCGCAGGTGGAGCAGGAAGAGACGTAAACCCAGATGTCCTGGGTCAAGGTGGGCCACCAGTACTTGGTGGAGAGACAGTCGATAGTACGGGCTATACCCGGGTAGCCCGACACAGGTGCTGTGTGTGTCCAGGCGATGAGATGGTCCCGCACATCAGAGGGCACGTAGGACATAAAACGTTCATAAAACGTTCCTTGAGCTCAAGGAAGGCTTCGTTGGCCTCCTCAGTCCAGTGTAGCTGTTGAGGAGCTCCCTTCAGGAGGGAGGTGAGAGGGCCACCACTGTGCTGAAACCCCAAATGAAGCGCCTGAAATAGTTGCTAAAACCACGACCATACTGCACTGACCCTCTGCTTTTCCATATCCTCACGCGGTGGATATCCGATAGCCCAGGTAGGAGACCGCCTGTTGGAAGAAAAGGCACTTCTCCGCCTTGGATACAGGCGATGCCCTATCAACCTCTCCAAAATGGACCTGACATGAGAGACATGTTGCTCGTGTGTAGTGGCGTACACCAAGATGTCGTCTATGTACACCACTACACAGCGACCCAACATGTCTCTAAACACCTCGTTAATGAAGGTTTGAAACACAGAGGGTGCATTTGTCAGGCCATAGGTCATTACCCGGTATTCGTGGTGCCCGGTGCTGGTGTTGAAGGCGGTCTTCCATTCATTCCCTCTCTGATGTGCACCAGATTGTAAGCACTGCGTAAATCCAATTTGGTAAAGTACTGAGCGCTGTGCATCTGTTCGATCGCAGTGGGTATGAGAGGCAGGGGATAACTGAATTTAACAGTTGCCTTATTCAGTGTTCGGTAAATCGATACAGGGGCGGAGACCTCCATCCTTCTTCTTGGAGGAGGCTGGAGAGGTGGACGGATGGAGGAATCCTTGGGCCAGCGCCTTCTGGACGTAGACCTCCATGGCTTCGGTCTCTGCATGCGAGAGACAGTAGATGTGCCCCCACGGGAGGGTAGAACCAGGCAGTAGGTTGATAGCGCAGTCCCATGGGCGATGAGGGGGCAGGCACGTGGCACGAGTCTTCGGAAAAGCCACCTGTAGGTCCTGGTATTCGTGGGTGGCCTGGTCCGGACCTTCCACGGTGGTGGCACAGATAGACACAGAGAGACACCTCCCCTGACACTCCTACGACCAACCACACAACCTCCTCTCTGTCCACAATATCCTGGGGTTATGCAACTGTAACCAGGGGAAATCTAAAACTATGGGGAGTGCAGGACAGTCTAAGATGAGGAAGTGATGCGTTCATGGTGGTTGTGAGCAACTGTGAGGGAAATGGGAATCGTGGTTTGGCACACCAGTCCAGTTCCTATGGGACGGTTGTCTAGGGCATAGACTGGGATAGGGGGTTGTAAAGGGACTAGAGGAATACGTAGTGATAAGGCCACTGACCAGTCTATGAAATTGCCTGCAGAACCTGAGTCCACTAGGGCAGGACTCAGTGGGGGGCCAGGATAGTCCGGGAAGGTGACACGAAGGAGTAGGGGCAGGGTGGACAGAGAGGAGCAACGCACATCCACGCCTACCTGGGAAAGTGCAGGAGCGCTCCTCGGCCTGTCGCTTCCACGCCTGGTCCTCCTTCTGGGACAGGTGTTCCAGGGGTGGTCCAACTCTCCGCAGTAGGAGCAGAGACCCTGTTGATGGCGGCATTGACGTTCCTCGGGGGAAGGTGCGTTGTGCCCACCTCCTTGGGCTCAGTCTCGCTGGAGGTACCTGGGAGAGACCCGAACTCCCGGGATGGGCAACAATGTGCACTCATGAGATTATCCAGGCGGATGGCCATGGCGATGAGCTGGTCCAGTGTGAGGTCCTCATCGTGACAGGCCAGCTCGGTCTGGACATCCACCTGTGGCCCACTGTGTAAAGCCGTCAACAGGGCCTGGTCGTTCCAGACAGTGGACTCTGCCACCGTCCGGAAATACAGTGCATACTCAGACACTGTCCTGGACCCCTGGCGTAGATGGAGGAGAAGCTCAAATCCCTCTCGGACCTCTGTAGGGTGGTCGAAAATGGCACAGAAGAGTTGGGTGAAGTATTCATAGGACAGCACTTCTGGACCGTCCCCCTCCCAGACGGCGTGCTCCCATTCCAGAGCTCGGCCTGTCAGCACCGAGATCACCAAGGCCACCGTGTCCCTCTCAGAGGCCGTCCCGGCATGACGGGCAAGGTGGAGGTCCCACTGCAGGAGAAACCCACTACAGTGAGCTGGGGTGCTGTCAAACCGCTCCGGGAGGGGCAGGTGGACGTTGCTGATCGGACCGAGTGATGTAGATGGTGGTGGGGTGGCTGGAACGACCGCAGAGAGCTGGGAAGGTGGTGGTGTAGCCTGCAGCTGGCGTACGGTCCGGAGCACCTCGTCCATGGCAGGCCCGATGTGCTCCAGGCACAAGTCGTAAAGAGGTCGGGATTTCCTGCTGCTTCCTGTTCTCTTGGGTCGGTCATTCTGTCACAAGTGTAGAGAGGAGTAGGCAGGAGGCAGTCGCAGGTTTAGAACTACTAAAATTGTTAACTTATATGGGCTAGGTGGGACGCAGCCAGTGAAATATCAGGGCGGAAAATTCAAAAACAACAAAATGTCATAATTCAACTTTCTCAAACATACAACTATTTTACACCATTTTAAAGATAAACTTCTCGTTAATCTAACCACATCTAACCACATTTCCAAAAGGCTTTACAGTGAAAGCAAAACATTAAATTATGTTAGGAGAGTACATAGACAAAAATAATCACACAGTCATTTTCCAAGCAAGGACATGTGTCAATAAAACCCAAAACACAGCTAAATGAAGCACTAACCTTTGACGATCTTCATCAGATGACCCTCCTAGGACATTATGTTACACAATACATGTATGTTTTGTTCGATAAAGTTCATATTTATATCCAAAAACAGCATTTTATATTGGCGCGTGATGTTCAGAAAATGCATTCCCACCAAAACGTCCGGTGAATGTGCACATCAATTTACAAAATACTCATCATAAACGTTGACAAAATATATAACAATTATTTTAAGAATTATAGATAGACTACCCCTGGATGCAACCGCTGTGTCAGATTTTAAAATAGCTTTACGGAGAAAGCACATTTTTCAATATTCTGAGTACATTGGTCAGCCATCACGGCGAGCTATTCAGACACCCGCCAAGTTCAGGGCAACCTAAACTCAGAATTAGTATTAGAAATATTCTCTTACCTTTGCTGATCTTCATCAGAATGCACTCCCAGGACTACTACTTCCACAAGAAATGTTGTTTTTGTTCTAAATAATCCATATTTATGTACAAATACCTTTGTTTTGTTCGTGCGTACAGATCACTTATCCAAAGGCATAACGCGTGAGCGCAGAACGAGAGAAGAAAAGTCAAAATGTTCCATTACCGTACTTAGAAGCATGTCAAATGCTGTTTAAAATCAATCCTTATGGTATTTTTAACGTAAAATTGCGATAATATTCCAACCGGACAATAGCATATTCATTCAAGAAGAAAAAGAAGGAACGGCGTGCTCGCGTGACCGCGCATATCCAATCCCTTTATTGCCAGGCAGACCACTCAGTAACTGAGCTCCTATTATCTGCCCAGTGACAGGAAAATGCTCAAACCATTTTCTGAAGGCTTTAGACAGCCAATGGAAGCCTTAGGAAGTGCAACGTCACCCCACAGACACTGTAGCTTCGATAGAGAATCAAAAGAAGAACTACAATTCTCAGACTTTTCACTCCCTGCTTGGATTTTTCTCAGGTTTTTACCTGCCATATGAGTTCTGTTACACTCACAGACACCATTCAAACAGTTTTAGAAACGTCAGAGTGTTTTCTATCCAGATCTACTAATAATATGCATATTCTAGATTCTGGGCCAGAGTAGTAACCATGTTTAAATTGGGTACGTTTTTCATCCGGCCGTGAAAATACTGCCCCCTAGCCCAGATAGGTTAAAGCGGGACGAAACCCAAAGTGCAAAATAATTAAGTACTCAGGAAATAGTAGGGGAGATTCCTCTCAGGAAAACAAGCCACATTTACAATGACCGACAAAGACAAATGACAGGGAGTATATATACAGTGATAGAGTGGGGATTGGAACCAGGTGTGTGTAATGATGACGAGACAAGTCCGGGGTTGATGAGTGAAGGGCGTTTGCCAGCAGCAGGTTCGGCAGCAGCTGGAAGGCCGGCGACGCCTCAGCTGAACAGAATGGTGGCCAAAGGCTGGTAGGACAACTAAATGCTCTTAACAAATGTGGTGTGTGATCTTCATAGAGATTGTACCCCCTGAGAACAGCAGTAAATATATAGTTGCAAAACCTATCAGTGTGCTGTTGACATGACTCTTCTACCGTCTATTTTACTACAGTTTAACAAGGAAATAGGTGATTAACAGATATTCATTATGGTAATCGTCAAAATGAAGTGTCTATATGGATCTTTAACAGCAGTAATGAAAGACTGGTATGCTAACCACTCTGTCTTGTATTATGGATTAATACGCCACTAATAGATGAATAATGAGAACCCCATGCTTATTATTCTACCCACACAGCACAGCCCTGTTGATGTATGCATGTAATACAATGTGTTTCCATCATAGCATGCGTGGACATAATGGTATAGAGATTCTCTCTCGATATTCCTCTTTCTTTTTATTTCCAAGTCCCAACCTGGCCAGCAGCCAAAGGCTTCTCAGCATTAAATTAGAAAACTAGATATAGCCTGGGCTTGTCTGGCTTTCTCTATCACAGCACAATTACAATATTTATAAGAAAAGCCCTGTGGTAGGAAACCTCTGTTTTATTCTCTAGCTGTTTCTTTCCCTTCTTGTAGAGTAGACTTTTTTAATGAAACACGGCCAAGGAAATCACTCAGGCATTTGTCAGAGTAATTGTACTGGACGTTTAAAACTGCTGACAGGCAGAGAATAAAACACTGAACAGGGGATTGTGTTTGTGTGTGTGTGTGTGTGTGTGTGTGTGTGTGTGTGTGTGTGTGTGTGTGTGTGTGTGTGTGTGTGTGTGTGTGTGTGTAGGGTGTGTGTGTGCGCATGAGTGTGTGCATGTGTTTTTCCTTATTTCCCTTTAAGGAGTAGAATAAATGATATCTTAATTGGGTGTGAATAAAGTGTTCATTACTCTGACCTTAGTAGAAGAAGAAGAAGAAGAAGAACATGGGGAAGAGAAGCAGCTGGGAAGCTACAGCTGTGGGACTCATCTAATGGCTAATGTAAAAGTGTCTTCTATGAAATACCTAATAGATGATCTCTGATCTCTCTCTGATGCTTATCACTACAGACTCTTTAACACTTATGACTGCTCTAACATGCAGATATAATGATCTTTCTAGGAAGAGTATATAAGAGTGCCCAAATGACATGCATTATCCACTACTACATGATCTTATGAAGACTTTATGAATGCTCTATGAAGCTTTCATAAGATTGTTTGTCTAAAGTGGAACCCAGAACTCTCTCTGCAGTGTGGAGGACAGACGGACTAGCGGACAGACAGACGTCCCTCTGTACAGTACACTGTGAAGTGGGCCAGCGGAGCTCGCAGCCTCCAACATCAAAGTGTTTGCTGGGGAGTATGTTCCTTACATCATCAAAACCAATCGCTGTCAGTCAAGGTTATTTCTCCCCACTGAACAGCATGCATTTTTTCCCTCATTCCTTATTTCCCTGTTGTTGTATAAAGTAGAGGTTATGTGGGATTCTCAGTGTGCTAGTTTAAGCAGTGGATTCAGTTTGTGTGTAGACTACAAAATCAGTTACAGATGTAGGATCTAAATTTGAGCCAGTTTGCTACAGCAGAAAAATGATCTTGCAGCAACAGGAAATGTGAATTATAATATGGATTATAATTATAATGTTATAATGTTTTTTAGGCGTTATTACATTTCTCCTTAAGCAAATCTAGTCTGAGATTCTAAGGTGGAAATAATCAACTTTAGAAGCCTTTTTAAACCTTGAATACACTACAAGTTTGCATTTCCTGCTGTGCAGGAAAATACTCAGCAACAAAATAAATAAAATGTGCCTATCACAAGGCAAGGTGAAGGATTACCTATACCTATTCCATCCTAACCAGTTTTACAGGAGTGCCTTCTGGGTAAGAGGTAGGGGATAGAAGATGGGAGCTTGGGGGTAAGAGGTAGGGGATAGAAGATGGGAGCTTGGGGGTAAGAAGTAGGGGATAGAAGATGGGAGCTTGGGGGTTGATTTGGGATTCAGTTACAGACATGAGAGCAGAGAAATATTTTCAGTCAGCTGTCCACAAGCTTATTGGTCCTGAATCATATTTGCATGAGAATATAACCTGTCTCACAACACATTAGTCAGACTAGGACAGAACACACTCTCACTGATGGTGGTGCTGTTTGAAGAAAATAACTGAATATAAATCAGGATATTGTCCATTCAGAACATTTTCTCAGTCTGAGGGGAATGGAATGTCTGGTTTGGTTGCACTGCAGACTTCCCCTTCAGAATTGATCCATTTTATAACAAAGTGGAATTCAGTCTGGGACAATAACCTGTGTTCTGCTGTGTATCTATCCCCCCAGTGTTTTACAGTTGTCTATGCAGTAATGGGCTTTGACTTTGTGTAAATGGATGTGTCGCATTGAATAAGTCCCCTGTAATAAGGGTTCTGTACACTGTAGTTTCTATGGTGATTCCTTCAGTCCACAGTGCTTATTTCAGTGCCTATGTGCCTACATGCCTGTGTATATGTTTGCGTGAGTGTGTGTGTATGCATGTAAAAGTATTCTACTCACAAGTCCTTGAAACATCAGAATGTGTTGAACGGAGGGTGTCTGGTGAACCACGATGGTGTAGTGAGTAACCTTGCCTGAGACCTGAAGACTTGCTTCACAATGAATTGCCTCGGTTTTAGCTCAGTGGCATAAGACAGTCTTGTGAACCATGTCGGCCATCCACAAACCAACACGTTGTGAGGATCCACCTCCTGCAGCTTGGGTCCACCATCTGTTGGTCCTCCAGCTGGGACTCCTGTAGATCAGCTCAGCAGCTGTGGAACCTACACTGGGACACAAGTCTACCAACACCCACACTAACACCAACACAAACACACACACACACAGAGAGCACTGTGTCCTGTGAGAGTCTCTCCCTATCCCAGTCTGCTGTCCCCACATGCTTCAGGATGGCCACCATTGTTCCTGTACCCAAGAAGACAAAGGCAATTGAACTAAATGACATCACGGACAAACTGAAATGGTCCACCTACACAGACAGTGTGGGGAAGAAGGCACAACAGCGCCTCTTCAACCTCAGGAGGCTGAAGAAATTTGGCTTGTCACCTAAAACCCTGACAAACTTTTACAGATGCACAATTGAGAGCATCCTGTCGGGCTGTATCACTGCCTGGTACGGCAACTGCACCGCCCACAACCGCAAGGCTCTCCAGAGGGTGGTGCTGCATGCACAACGCATCACCGGGGGAAAACTACCTGCCCTCCAGGACACCTACAGCACCCGATGTCACAGGAAGGCCAAAAAGATAATCAAGGACAACAACCCGAGCCACTGCCTGTTCACCCCGCTGCCATCCAGAAGGCGAGGTCAGTACAGGTGCATCAAAACTGGGACCGAGAGACTGAAAAACAGCTTCTATCTCAAGGCCATCAGACTGTTAAACAGCCATCACTAACACAGAGAGGCTGCTGTCTACATACAGACCTAAAATCATTGGCCACTTGAAGAAATGGAACACTAGTCACTTTAAAAATGTTTACATATCTTGCATTACTCATCTCATATGTATGTACTGTATTCTATACTATCTATTGCATGGCCTATGCCACTGTGTCATTGCTCATCCATATGTTTATATGTATATATTCTTATTCCATTCCTTTACTTAGATTTGTATGTATTAGGTATTTGTTGTGAAATTGTTAGATTACATGTTAGATATTGCTGCACTGTCAGAACAAGAAGCACAAGCATTTCGCTACACTCGCAATAACATCTGCTAACCATGTGTATGTGACCAACAACATTTGATTTCATTTGAGAAGGTAATGGCAGTGTGTGTGAGGAGTCATGTCTCTGTAGTGAGCTGTAGGACAGGTGTTTCTACACACACCATTGACCTCTACACCAGCCCATATAACCCTATTCACACTGGTGTTCAACTTACCCCTATAAAACACTACAAGCCCTCGTCGTCTAGATAACACCCAAGCCATTATTCATGAGTTGGGAATGTGAGTGAGCAGATAGAGTGACAGGTTTGGGATCAGTGGAGGGTTTCTAGGGAGTAAAGGATTGTGGGAAGGGAGTGGAGGGGAGCGGAGCGGAGCGGAGCAGAGGGGTTAGGTTTATTTGCAAAAGGTTCATTCTCATAGATATTCCCTGTTGACTAATTTAGACATATACTTCATTGCGACAAAATGTGACCTCAATACGCAAATGGAAGACACAGATGTCCATCTATAATGCATCAGTATGGTGCACCAGCAGTGACATTATTCTAGTCATGTTCAAACATTCAGGGTTTCCTCCCATTTCCATTTAATACCGTACTGCATATTTACAGCATCAAAATGAGCCTCTCGTATTTATCATGTTAATGTCAGCTGTCAGCACTGCAGGTGTTCTTGATTACCTGCCCAGTGTGTGTGTGTGTGTGTGTGTGTGTGTGTGTGTGTGTGTGTGTGTGTGTGTGTGTGTGTGTGTGTGTGTGTGTGTGTGTGTGCACGCACAATGTGTATTCAGTGTGCGTGTGAAATATGAAATAAGGAACATTTTAGATTCAGAAACATTTCTATCTGCAACATTCAGAACTTTAAGTCCAAAAAACACACTATCTTTTGATCTTCTAGCTGCACTACAGCCTCTCCAATAGGTCTGAACCCTTATGGCACAGATGGTACTACATTCTCTCTCTCTCTCTCTCTCTCTCTCTCTCTCTTTCTCTCTCTCTCTCTCAAATGATGAGTCACTCAGACTCTCAGAGCAACTGTGTCAAGCACAGTGTGCATGTGTGGGTGCATGTGTGTGCTTGTGTGCGTGTGCGTGTGGACAAAATCAGCAGTACCAGTTGTCACAGCGCTGACATAAGCTGTATCTCTGCTGCCCCACACAGGACACTGCCTGCCACTGCATCTCTCTCTATTTTTCTCCTGCTACAAAACAGTGATTCTTATCCAAACACACCTCTGGTGCTTGTTCCTCTCCCTCAGGAGGACTGATATCATCACAGTGGCTCTTGCTGCTCACATACACATACACAAACACACAAACAAACGCACAGCCTGATAGTCGGATGGTTGGAAAATGAGAAGGGATCATACTGACATTTACTCTGCAGACCATCCTAATCAAGTGAATATAGAAAGAGAAGATAAGGAAAAAATTGAGAAAGAATAAACAGAGGGAGAGAGAGAGTTTTTGTTTCCTTTTCTTTTTCTTTTTCTTTGAACTGTATTTGTTAGTCTTTTGGTCCTAGAAAAGCCCTACATATTGTAAATTTAATGTATTACCCAATGTTGTATTATCAGTATTGGGGGGCATACTCTCAGTGGATTTATATCAAATCAACAAACATTACTTGTATACCTGTTCTTCTCTGTGGTCTTTGCAGTGGCTGTCCTGGGGGTTCAACTTGCTGGCTCAGCTGTTTGTTTGTTGGTATACAGATTTTCAGGCTACAGTTTCATCATCTATATAACAGTCAATGTTATGGTCTCATACACAGAGAATATTGACAGTTCTTTCAGTGCACACTTGTGCTTTTAGGTCGCCTGCTAGGCCAACATTATGCTACTTTAGTCTTTGTCACAGGATAATGTGAAACTGGAGAACCCATAGATGCTACTGGTTCGACTAGGGAAATAACATTGTCTGTGCTTATTATTTAGGTATGTGTGTGTGTGTGTGTGTGTGTGTGTGTGTGTGTGTGTGTGTGTGTGTGTGTGTGTGTGTGTGTGTGTGTGGACGTGTTTAACTATTCTTGTGGGGACCAGAAGTCCAGAAGAATAAACAAGGTTTAGGATTAAGGTTAGAATTAGTGTTAGAATTACGTTATGGATTAGGGTTAGGAGCTAGGCTTTGTTTTAGGTTAGGGTTAGGAGCTAGGTTTAGGGTTACGTTTTTGGGTTAAGTTTAGGGTTAGGGTTAGGGAAAATAGGATTTTGAATGGGACTGAATTGTGTGTCCACATAAGGTTAGCTGTATAAGACTGTGTTTGTGTGTGTGTGTGTGTGTGTCTAAGCCTGTGTTTGTACGTGCAGGCATGTATGTGAGTATGTTAGTGGTGCACAGGTCAGCTGTTTGTTCACCCGCACCCGTCCTCAATTGCTAATATTTCATCCACAACTGCCTGACAATATAATAAAGAGAAAATTTGAGACGGCACCGAACCCTAACCTTCAAATATAGAAAATGCGCTATAGGCTACAGTCAAAACCCGGCAAACAATTTTTTGACAGGGGGTGCAGTATTTGTTTGCCTGATTTAAATATATTTCTTCATTTCCGAAATTTTGGTAGGCTATTTGTTAGTCAACTTGTCTATAATTAGATACATGTAGCTTCTCTTTTATCATTATATGTTGCCCTAGAAGACAAAATATTCACTTGCTCAACAGAATAATGCAATAGATTTTTAGAATGAATGCTTCAATCTAGTTGACGTTGGTAGTTTTCTCTGTCATCTTTCGTGGAGCAAAGACATTTATGGACTGGGGAGAAAATACAATAACCCCCCCAAAAAAACAGGAATGATTTTCTGTGCCAGATGTCCATCAGTTTGACCGGTTGTAGGGAGAAAAAGTTATGTGAAGATGAGACGGGTTTCTGATCAGATTGCTATGGAGCCCCTAGAGAGAAAAAAACTGCCAGACTAATCCGTTCCCTCTGTTTTTTAATCAATTATCTCGGATTTATATCCGTTCCATTATATTTTGTATTCTTCTCTCTATTGTTTTATCCATTCCCGTTTTTAATTTTTTTTTAATCAGTTTTATTAATTCCTGCGCTTTTTGAGAGATCAACGAGGGTTTGATGAGGATCTCGTACAGACCTTCATCAATGAATAGGTAGGCCTATGTGTTAGCTAACTTTTAGAGGTTTTATAACTAAATAGTTATAGTGCAGGGATGAGAGCGCATCATTGAAATTGCACCTGTTAACACAGAAGCCTCCGGTCCTAGAAAGTATTCCTTTCTGCCTCTTGACCATTAAACAATCATAAACACATCAAGGCGTGTGCCTGCTGTCATGTTTTACTGGACGATCAGATCATGATGGCAGTATAGCAAGCACATTTAGTTCCAGGTGGAGAAAGTTGCATTCTGTACATGGTTCTCTGCATGGTTGTGCTCTGTATTTACAAATCAGCAATCGCATAATGTAGTTGACAGTACAGTAAGGAGCAAGCAAAATATACTTTCCAATAACCTGAACCATTGTCATGTCAGTGCTCTCAATAATATGTTACAATACTAAACAAGCAATGAATTCATAGACTATTATAATTGCCAAAAGTTGTAATGAAATAATAAAAACAAAAGAAATTACTAATACATGCAGTTCAAACCATCAAAGAAAAGTGTCTAGTCAAACAACATTCTAGCCAGATAAACCAAGTGTATCAGATGAACGTTGTCCATAAATCTAACCATAAACAGCTAAAAAGCTTCACGTAAGAAAATGGCTATTAAAGACACTAAAGGCTGTCATGTTACCGCAAGGCTGCTTATCGGCGCACGTAACAGCTGCCCGGTAAATACAAACAATGATAGATTTTTTATTTAAATGTTTTATTTAACTAGGCAAGTCAGTTAAGAACAAATTATTACTTACAATGATGGCCCACCAGAAGGCATAATGCCTCCTGCGGGGACAGGGGCTAGGATTAAAAAAAATATATAAAAACAATTTTTGGGGACAAAACACACATCATATCAAGAGAGACACCACAACACTACATAAAGAGAGACCTAAGACAACAACATAGTATGGCAGCAACACATGAAAACACAGCATGGTAGCAACACAACATGACAACAACATGGTAGCAACACAAAACATGGCACAAAAATTATTGGGCACAGACAACAGCACAAACGGCAAAAAGGTAGAGATAACAATACATCACACGAAGCAGCCACAACTGTCAGTAAGAGTGTCCATGATTGAGTCTTTGAATGAAGAGATGGAGATAAACCGGTCCAGTTTGAGTGTTTTTTTGCAGCTCATTCCAGTCTCTAACAATAACAATAACAAACAACCCCTTTTACTGAAATACATCCACAGGTACACCTCCAATTGACTCAAATGATGTCAATTAGCCTATCAGAAGCTTCTAAAGCCATGACATAATTTTCTGGAATTTTCCATGCCATTTAAAGGCACAGTCAACTTAGTGTATGTAAACTTCTGCCACACTGGAATTGTGATAAAGTGAATTATAAGTGAAATAATCTGTCTGTAAACAATTGTTGGAAAAATTACTTGTCTCATGCACAAAGTAGATGTCCTAACCGACTTGCCAAAACTATAGTTTGTAATTAACAGGAAATTTGTGGAGTGGTTGAAAAACGAGTTTTCATGACTCCAATCTAAGTGTATGTAAACTTCCGACTTCAACTGTATATATATATTTTTTTATCCCTGCCCCGTCCCAGCCCCGTCCCAGCAGGAGGCCTTTTACCTTCTGGTCGGACGTCATTGTAAATAAGCATTTGTTCTTAACTGACCTGCCTAGTTAAAATGAGGTAAAAAAATATATACACTGCTCCAAAAAATAAAGGGAACACTTAAACAACACAATGTAACTCCAAGTCAATCACACTTCTGTGAAATGAAACTGTCCACTTAGGAAGCAACACTGATTGACAATAAATTTCACATGCTGTTGTGCAAATGGAATAGACAACAAGTGGAAATTATAGGCAATTAGCAAGACACCCCCAATAAAGGAGTGGTTCTGCAGGTGGGGACCACAGACAACTTCTCAGTTCCTATGCTTCCTGGCTGATGTTTTGGTCACTTTTGAATGCTGACGGTGCTTTCACTCTAGTGGAAGCATGAGACGGAGTCTACAACCCACACAAGTGGCTCAGGTAGTGCAGCTCATCCAGGATGGCACATCAATGCGAGCTGTGGCAAGAAGGTTTGCTGTGTCTGTCAGCGTAGTGTCCAGAGCATGGAGGCGCTACCAGGAGACAGGCCAGTACATCAGGAGACGTGGAGGAGGCCGTAGGAGGGCAACAACCCAGCAGCAGGACCGCTACCTCCGCCTTTGTGCAAGGAGGAGCAGGAGAAGCACTGCCAGAGCCCTGCAAAATGACCTCCAGCAGGCCACAAATGTGCATGTGTCTGCTCAAATGGTCAGAAACAAACTCCATGAGGGTGGTATGAGGGCCCGATGTCCACAGGTGGGGGTTGTGCTTACAGCCCAACACCGTGCAGGACGTTTGGCATTTGCCAGAGAACACCAAGATTGGCAAATTCGCCACTGGCGCCCTGTGCTCTTCACAGATGAAAGCAGGTTCACACTGAGCACGTGACAGACGTGACAGAGTCTGGAGACGCCGTGGAGAACGTTCTGCTGCCTGCAACATCCTCCAGCATGACCGGTTGGCGGTGGGTCAGTCATGGTGTGGGGTGGCATTTCTTTGGGGGGCCGCACAGCCCTCCATGTGCTCGCCAGAGGTAGCCTGACTGCCATTAGGTACCGAGATGAGATCCTCAGACCCCTTGTGAGACCATATGCTGGTGCGGTTGGCCCTGGGTTCCTCCTAATGCAAGACAATGCTAGACCTCATGTGGCTGGAGTGTGTCAGCAGTTCCTGCAAGAGGAAGGCATTGATGCTATGCTATTGACTGGCCCGCCCATTCCCCAGACCTGAATCCAATTGAGCACATCTGGGACATCATGTCTCGCTCCATCCACCAACGCCACGTTGCACCACAGACTGTCCAGGAGTTGGCGGATGCTTTAGTCCAGGTCTGGGAGGAGATCCCTCAGGAGACCATCCGCCACCTCATCAGGAGCATGTCCAGGCATTGTAGGGAGGTCATACAGGCACGTGGAGGCCACACACACTACTGAGCCTCATTTTGACTTGTTTTAATGACATTACATCAAAGTTGGATCAGCCTGTAGTGTGGTTTTCCACTTTAATTTTGAGTATGACTCCAAATCCAGACCTCCATGGGTTGATAAATTGGATTTCCATTGATTATTTTTGTGTGATTTTGTTGTCTGCACATTCAACTATGTAAAGAAAAAAGTATTTAATAAGATTATTTATTTCATTCAGATCTAGCATGTGTTGTTTAAGTGTTCCCTTTATTTTTTGGAGCAGTATATATTATGTTGAGATGTTATTTTCAACTCAGAGAGGCCCATCCCCACCAAGAATACCCAGAATCAGTATTCGGAGAGAAAATGTGTTCCAAGACCTGAATGCTGCCTTTCAAGATGGGAGTTTTTCTGTAGAAGACTTAATTTTATAGATAGAAAAGGTTCTACCCAACGGGACCACAGAGAAAGGTGAGGACCATGGTGGAGTCCTAAGGAGCGCCTTAAGTGACTACTGGGAAACATTAATGAAGAAGTGCACAAGTGGAACCACAATTGAAATTCCCATGACAATGCATGACATGAAGGACTTATGGGAAATTGTTGCAAAAGTGATGGTCCTTGGATATAACATGGTAGGCTACTTCCCTATTGCATTGGCCAAGCCATTTCTGCAACGCTGTCTTGGAGAACAGATTCCTGCCTACATTGCTGAGTCATGAGAAAATTCTCAACCTCGTTGGGGCTGGCATAGGCATTGCTAGTGTGGTGCGCTGTGGAAAGTCTCATGGGCGAGAGACTGCTATGATATTGTTCCCATTCCCGTGAACTTTAGAATTGTGAATACACTTAAAGATTATTGCAACTACTGCTCCAGATCTTTTGGTTTCTGCAACAGGCCATAGAAAATAAACTGATAGGCCCATATGACTTATACTCGGGGGGTGGGGTCTATTGATTGAACTTGAAGTTGGACGCTTGTCTGCCCCAAACAGCATGCAATTAAATTGCCACTAGATATTGTCACGCCCTGACCTGAGAGAGCCTTTTTATGTCTCTATTTAGGTTTGGTCAGGGTGTGATTTGGGTGTGCATTCTATGTCCTTTTTTCTATGCTTTGTATTTCTTTGTTTTGGCCTTGTATGGCTCTCAATCAGGGACAGCTGTACATCGTTGTCGCTGATTGGGAGCCATACTTAGGCAGCCTGTTTTCCTTTGGGGTTTGGTGGGTAGTTGTTTCTCTTGTGTGGTTTGCACCTGACAGAACTGTTGGCGTTCGTTCGTTCGTTCGTTCGTTCGTTCGTTCGTTCGTTCGTTCGTTCGTTCGTTCGTTCGTTCGTTTGTTTGAAGTGTTTTGTATTATTATTATTATTGAACACTCACCACGCTGCATCTTGGTCCCCTCTTTCAGATGATCGTTACAGATATGGTAAGTCATGGAAATAAAACTGATTATTAAGAATTACATTCTGTCCAGGTTTTCTGATACAATACAAAATATACTTGTAATTGCAGTATTGGTCAGGTACATGGACAAGGAAGAAGAAGAAAAAGTTGATTCACATAGCAAAGTGCAGTACAGTGTGTCACATACCTGTACCAAGCCCAGGAAGCAGGACAGCAATATGTTTTTCTCCAAGAAAACCCAGTTGAAATCACCTTTCATCATCTTTAAGTCTATGGAGGTGCTCAAGCCAAAAATCAACACACACTTTACACAGAAGCCCCCACCAGCTTTAGTTTCTCTGATTGCTGATGGATCGACCTTATAAGAAGCTTTTCTCACCACCATAGGCATCATCATTATTGCGTTGTAAGTACCATTGCATGTCCCGGACACAGCTGTTCTCCTCCCCATGTCTGCTCTTACAATGCGGTCACAGCCCCCCACTTCCCCAACCGTATCAAGGAAATAGCCACCAACTTTGGGGTTGCTGCTGGTGTTGTATGCGTTGAGAGGTTATTTTTATTGAGAACCCGTCAATGGCACCATTAATGCAGATCCCAAACGGTTTAAATTTATCATAGGAATCAACATACCACACAAAGTTGGGCCCCTTTGCAAAGTATTCTCGGCTTCTAAGTCATCTGCTCATTCGAATCTCTATGCCAGTTGGGTAAAGTGTGGATAGAATTAAGCGTATGTCTTCTTTCCGTGCATGCCACCCCCTTTCTTTGCACTTATTGTACATCCACCGGTACCCATGCAAAGCCCCGGAGCCCTGTAGCGTGACTCTAATAAACTGTACACTTTCTGCCAAGTTGTCAGGCCTTGCTGGCGCAGGAAACATTTCAGAGTTGCTAGGCTGAGAATGATCTTGTGTTTAACACTCAAAACATGAAGAATATCTTTGTATATCAAACCCAGATTGAAGTACAATTCATTTAACTCTGATTGATCCATGATAAGCAGTAAGAACATGCGCTGGAATCTGCAGGGGAGATCCAAAGGAACGAAATTTAATTAATAAATTGAGGGAATGAAAGACGAACTGGAAATAAGTTATTGAATGGTCAGTGATGATCACCATTTGAAACATGTAATTAATTAAATAGAATTACATTTAAGCTGCAATATGTCATGGCCAAGTGGGACCATCATGGTAGCCTACGTAAGAAGATGGAACGAATAAAACATGAGTGAACGGTTAAAAAAATCTGAGGGAATGGATAAAACAATCCAAGGGAATGGACTAGCCTGGCTGTTTTTTTTCTCCACTATGAGGCCTAACACCATGCCCAAATCAGACATGCGCGCCATCGTGCGCAAATTGATTTTGCCCCCCCACAAAAAACGTGATCATGACACGCAGGTTGAAACATAAAAACAAACTCTGAACCAATTATATTAATTTGTGGACAGGTCGAAAGCATTAAACATTTATGGCAATTTAGCTAGCTTGCAGCTGCTAGCTAATTTGTCCTATTTAGATAGCTAGCGTGCTGTTGCTAGCTAATTTATCCTGGGATATACACATTGAGTTGTTATTTTACCTGAAATGCACAAGGTCCTCTACTCTTACAATTAATTCACACATAAAACGGTCAACCGAATCGTTTCTAGTCATCTCTCCTCCTTCCAGGCTTTTTCTTCTTTGGACTTTATATGGCGATTGGCATCTAACTTTCATAATAAGGTGTATTACCACAACTGACCGACCAACCTCAGTTCATATTTCAATCACCCACGTGGGTATAACCAATGAGGAGATGGCAGGTGGGTATACAGTGAGAGAAAAAATTATTTGATCCCCTGCTGATTTTGTATGTTTGCCCACTGACAAAGAAATTCAGTCTATCATTTTAATGGTAGGTTTATTTGAACATTGAGAGACAGAATAACAACGATGAAATCCAGAAAACCGCTTGTCAAAAATGTTAGAAATTGATTTGCATTTTAATGAGGGAAATAAGTATTTGACCCCCTCTCAATCAGAAAGATTTCTGGCTCCCAGGTGTCTTTTATACAGGTAACGAGCTGAGATTAGGAGCACACTCTTAAAGGGAGTGCTCCTAGTCTCAGCTTGTTACCTGTATAAAAGACACCTGTCCACAGAAGCAATCAATTAATCAGATTCCAAACTCTCCACCATGGCCAAGACCAAAGAGCTCTTCAAGGATGTCAGGGACAAGATTGTAGACCTACACAAGGCTGGAATGGGCTACAAGGCCATCGCCAAGCAGTTTGGTGAGAAGGTGACAACAGTTGGTGTGATTATTTGCAAATGGAAGAAACACAAAAGAACTGTCAATCTCCCTCGGCCTGGGGCTCCATGCAAGATCTCACCTCGTGGAGTTGCAATGATCATGAGAACAGTGAGGAATCAGCCCAGAACTACACGGGAGGATCTTGTCAATGATCTCAAGGCAGCTGGGACCATAGTCTCCAAGAAAACAATTGGTAACACACTACGCCGTGAAGGACTGAAATCTTGCAGCACCCGCCAGGTCTCCCTGCTCAAGAAAGCACATATACATGCCTGTCTGAAGTTTGCCAATGAACATCTGAATGACTCAGGACAACTGGTGAAAGTGTTGTGGTCAGATGAGACCAAAATGGAGCTCTTTGGCATCAACTCAACTCGCCATGCTTGGAGGAGGAGGAACGCTGCCTATGACCCCAAGAACACCATTCCCACCGTCAAACATGGAGGTGGAAACATTATGCTTTGGGGGTGTTTTTCTGGTAAGGGGACAGGACAACTTCACCGCATCAACGGGACGATGGACGGGGCCATGTACCATCATATCTTGGGTGAGAACCTCCTTCCCTCAGCCAGGGCATTGAAAATGGGGCGTGGATGGCTATTCCAGCATGACAATGACCCAAAACACACGGCCAAGGCAACAAAGGAGGGGCTCAAGAAGAAGCACATTAAGGTCCTGGAGTGGCCTAGCCAGTCTCCAGACCTTAATCCCATAGAAAATCTGTGGAGGGAGCTGAAGGTTCGAGTTGCCAAACGTCAGCCTCGAAACCTTAATGACTTGGAGAAGATCTGCAAAGAGGAGTGGGACAAAATCCCTCCTGAGATATGTGCAAACCTGTTGGCCAACTACAAGAAAAGTCTGACCTCTGTGATTGCCAACAAGGGTTTTGCCACCAAGTACTATGTCATGTTTTGCATAGGGGTCAAATACTTATTTGCCTCATTAAAATTTAAATCATTTTATAACATTTGACGTGTTTTTCTGGATTTTTTGTTGTGTTCTGTCTCTCACTGTTCAAATAAACCTACCATTAAAATGATAGACTGATCATTTCTTTGTCAGTGGGCAAACGTACAAAATCAGCAGGGGATCAAATACTTTTTTCACTGACTGTATGCTTCTATAAACCAATGAGGAGATGGGAGAGGCAGGACTTGCACTGCGTTCAGCATCACAAATAGAACTGACTATTTTTAGTGCTTGGCAATGCGCGTTGGCGCAGGCAAGCAGTGTGGGTGCAATGATTGAATAACATGTATGTGTAAATTTATTTTGCAATGCTCCCGCACACGACGCGAGCCGTGTGGTCAGCATGTAAGGGGCTCCATAGTTTTCTGGCCTATTGAATTAAACTTCGACAATGTCCCTTATGCCTCCGTGGATTGACGTGAACTTTTTCTGCCCTGAATTGACTAACCTTTTCTGCCCGTTCTCAAAAGCATTATTTTGCGATTGGCTGTGTAGGTGATTTGGTGTGTGCACAGTTAAGCCCTAAATTTTTGGTTTATGCACTTTAATACCAGATACCAGCCTATAATAATTAAGGAAAAACCTCAATGTAGCCTATATACATTGCTTAAGAATTGTACTTTTATGGATTTTTAAGTTATTGTTTCTATTATTCAACCCGCCCCTAAACCATCATCCCCGCAGATATAACCGAGGGGACTGGGGGTTAGGAGTCAACCCGCGCATCACTAGAGTGTGTGTATGTGATGACTGGATTATCCTTATCTGTAATGACTCCGCAGATACAGTTAGACATTCTCATTCAGCAGAAATCAATAGCTATTCTACATACTAATTAAACCCTGAAACAATTAACTCAATTGGCCTCTTCTCTCCAGGTAATGAATGAAGTTCCTCTCTAATACATTCTGCCCTGGGCCGCTCTAATGAAACCAACCTGAGAAAGTGTCATTAAGGGTAAATTCTGTATTTATTCAGTCACTGATAGCCCAAGTTCCTAAACAGGGTTTCCAGTAGACTGAGAGTTCTGGTCATTTGCTGAAGTTTGTGTGGTTGTGTACATGTGTGTGCGCGTGCAAGCGCCCATGCGAGTGCCCGTGTGTGTGTGTGTGTGTGTGTGTATTGCATACTCAGCGTTATCCTGTCTTCAGGCTGCAGTATTCATCCTCTCTGTAATATGCAGCGTTAATGTGAGTTGGTGTCTAATTGAAAATGAAGCAGTCTATTTCCCCCTGTGGAGCCATTAAAACGCTGTTAGAGAGACAGACACACACACACTCAGCATGACACAGGAGAGAGTGGAGAGAGGGAGCGAGGAAGGAGAGAGTGGAGAGAGGGAGCGAGGAAGGAGAGAGTGGAGAGAGGGAGCGAGGAAGGAGAGAGTGGAAGGGAGAACAGGGGGATACAGAAGTGCTGGATTGTCCCTGTGTTAACTCTGTTTTATTCAAGACACCACACCCTTAAAGTTGTTTTTTCTTAATCATAACACGATTAACTTTTACCAGTTGAATGTAGACACAAATATAATACTTATTTGTATTACAATTTCTGAAATATTGTATCAAATATGTACATTAGGTTATACTCATTAAATATGTGGATATACCACAAATCCCTTTTTCTGGACACTGGATGAAGTCAGCCTAAGTATTTTGGTTTAATTTTGTTAAAACACTCCAGGACCAGACTTACTCAGACCAGATTATGGATAAACACTTTTTCATCCTTCTATCAGTAAAATACTAAAAACATTTATTTTTGGCACATTTTTCCCAGAAAAGAGTTTGACACAGAATTTTAGCCTACCAATCACCAAATGCCTATTTTGACCCAATCACCATCTCTTCAAATTAAGTTAGTACATATAGTCCAGCTTGCAACATTTTCTATGAAATGGTCTTTTAAATTATGTGTGATTCAATGTAGAGAGCCTTGTATTGTAAACTAAAGAAAATATATATTTACATTAAGTTTTTGACATTTTCATGTCCACCTTTTGAAAGTACTCATTACTGGACTAAAATACAAAAAAATGGCCATGTTGTTAAGTAGATACAAAATGGTATGGCGCCTGGCGAAGACAAAAAGCTTGACGTTTCTGCCATCAATGGCCTTCATCAGAACACTGACAGAAAAGGATTGGACATGTACATATAGGTCATAGGAAAGACAATTAGGGAGAAAACTCTACAGCTGGTGGTCTCAACGAAAGATGGCATGGTAGACAATACAAGTTGGTCCTGATAGGTAATGTGGTCTATAGCTCCAAGCGTACAATACAAAAAATAATAATAATACAATGGAAATAAATAACAAATTAGGGCACACCCAATGTGTAAATCAAATCCTGACCAGTAATTAGACCAGGAAAGCAGTGAAAGCTCAGTGGAGACTGTAGAACTGCTTCTCTGAGTATGTGGACGTGCAGACAGCTGCAGAAAGAGAACAGGTATGTTGTAGTAGTGTATCTTGGCCACCAGGAGGCTGTATGGCACTGGATGGTTAAACAGCTGATTGATACAGTTATAAGCAGCCTCTGGATCAGAAAGCACTGTAGGAAAACTTCAGGGAACAGGAAGGAAAATATGCTTATTATAGAAGCATAGGGACCCCCTTGTGTAAGAATCAACTTGGATCTCAAATCATGCTACAACACTAAAGTTCAAAGAAATACTGTGTTCATATGAGTGACCAAAGCAAGACACAAAATTACTAAGGTGAGATAAATAAGTATATATTGTCATATCCACAAAACCAATTCAAATAGACCCAAAATAAAGTTAAGAATGTTCAAATAGAATCCGAACAAAAATAGTCCCAAAGTCAATCAAAAGACAAAATGTGTTATCCCCCTTCAAAAAGCAAAAATGTAAGTAATCGAATAAAGCAAGTGTCACACTCTGACCTAGGAGAGCTGTGTTTTCTCTGTTTTGCTAGGCCAGGGTGTGATAGGTGGGTGGGCATTCTGTTTTATTTTCTATGTTTTGGCCGGGTATGGTTTCCAATCAGAAGCAGGTGTCTATCGTTGCCTCTGATTGGAAGCCATACTTAGGCAGCCTGTTTTTCCTTTGTCCGTGTGGGTAGTTATTTTCTGTTTAGTGTATGTTTCACCTGATGGAACTGTTGGCGGTCATTTTGTTGTTTTGGTTAAAGTGTATTCATTAAAGTTAAAGAATGAGCACTATACACGCTGCGTCTTGGTCTCCATTCTACGACCCCTATGACAGCAAGTCACAAAAGTCAACAGGATAGATCTCACCGGATGGTTGAGGAAGAGGGAAATTCAGCCTGGTGGAGATGTCCTTACAACAGGTACAATTTCATGACATCCTCCAAAACCAACCACACAGGAATCCTTTGTCGCAGGAGTAAAAATGAACAATAATGAGCAACAATTGCTCCCTCTGAATCTAGGCTGCTTAAAAGGTTGTTCACAGAAAAAGAACCTCAGCCAGGTACATACCAAACCTTTCCTCAAACTGCCCTCCTCTTCTTAAAGGGACATGCCTTCTTAAAGGGATAGTCCACCACAAATACAATGGCAAACATCTTAGCTTTGACAGTGAAAATAACGCAGTCAGAACTGGCAGATACATAATACAACAGCATGAAATGAAAATACACATCAAGGTTTTACCTTGCAAGGTTTTGACATTTTAAACCAGACGTAATATGTCTATGTGCCTATCACCTCACAGTTGTGGCAGTCACATTTGGACAAACATCTAAAAAAAAGTCAACAACAACACAATTCAACACAAACAAATAAAGTATTTACCAGAGCACAATGTCACCAGGTGAAGATGATGGTTCTGTTCCTCTGGCAAGATTGAGGAGGTGCTAAATCAGTATATGTGGAGATAAAACAGCACATAAAGCCATCTCAGTCTGCGTGTCTCTAGTTGCTGTGATTTACTATGGGCTGGGATGAAACTGCATACTGTCAGGACCTGTAACGGCTGCTTTTAATTTCTTTGGCTGGGGAGGATATGGCTGTTGTTATTTTCTTCCTGATGCCTCCCCAGACACCCCTCTGTGTTATAGCTGCACCATATGGAACCAAAATGAAGACATTAAAAACACACTTAGACTCGCTGCTAAACAACCCAACTTTGCGTTCAGAAAGTAACAAAGTAACATCATCTTCCTCCAAAAGTGCTGTTCACTGTGCTGGCATAAGTCCACATGGTCACAGGAGAATGCCACCTAGTGCTGTTTCACTGTACTTTGCTCCTCTGTGTTCACTGTGTCACAGTGTTCAGATGACAGCTCTGCCTCTTCACAGCCCCTCTCCTACACCCCCCCGCTGCTCAGATATTTCTCTACACCTTCCCACTGTGCGTCATGACATTAGTTGCACTGTATTTAATGCAGTTCTCCTAAAGCACCAGTAGATGCCATCAGTGGTTAAAGAGCAGCTCTCTCCTGAATGCACAACCTAGCCTTGCCTGGCTACCTAGACTCCTTGCTCCAACCAAACGCTATACCACGGACGTTAGTTTCTTCAAAGACAGTACAGTATAAAGATAGGCTAAACTGCTTCTCCAATAGAAATCCCCATCATACTTGTAGGTGATGTCATGGTGACTTTGGCTAGCAAAGCTCATACCTAGAAACACGTCATCGGATCTAACGGTCCTCTCACACCGAACTGCGTATGTGCAGGCCATCAAATCAAAGGCACTCCTTTGATATAAAGTTGTTTTTGACAAAAATGAAAAGGTTGGATTAATAACATGTTTACCTACTTAAAGACATTGGCTCGATTCCAGGTTGGGCCATTAGATTTAGAAAAAATGAACAACTAAGAAAATAAATTGCACTTCTCTCATTGACTTCTCAAATCCCTGATCCCATGTAAGATGGCGACGAAAGATATGGCAGCTCTGCTTCTAGCTCCGAAGCAATTTAGCAGTATTTAGATTTTTTTTGTGTTATTTCTTACATTATTAGCCCAGAATTGTTTTTGTGTTAATACATACCACCGGAAATAACCTTTGAATATCAGAGCGTCGATAACTCACCAGCATTACGACCAGGAATACAACTTTCCCAAATTGGATCCTTTGTTTGTACCACCCAGGGCAATTTAACTTATTCCAGAGGCTGCTCCAAAACACTGTAGGCAGAGAAGAGGTGTTCGGAGTAGACTTCTAATCCGACTCAGGAGGCGTGCTCACCATCCACCGCTTCCGAGTATACTACCCGCTAATGTTCAGTCTCAGGATAATAAAGTAGACGAGCTCAGGGCGAGGATCTCCTTCCAGAAAGACATCAGGGATTGTAACATACTCTGTTTCACGGAAACATGCCTCTCTCGGGATATACTGTCCCTGTCCGTACAGCCAGCTGGGTTCTCAGTACATCGCCCTGACAGGAATAAAGAACTCTCCAGGAAGAAGAAAGGCGGGGGTGTATGTTGCATGATTAACAACTCATGGTGTGATTGTGCTAACTCAAGTCCTTTTGTTCAACCGACCTAGAATACCTCACAATCAACTTCCGACTATTACCTCCCAAGAGAATTCTCTTCGGTTATAGTCACAACCATGTACATTCCCTCTCAAGCCGATACCACGACGGCCCTCAAAGAACTACAATGGACTTTATGTAAACTGGAAACCACATATCCTGAGGCTGCATTTATTGTAGCTGGGGATTTTAACAAAGCAAATTTGAGGACAATGCTACCAAAGTTCTACCAACACATTGACTGTAGTACTCGCGCTGGGAAAACATTGTCTCACTTCTAACTAAACTTTTTGAAATGTCTACAGGGCCCTCCCCCGCCCTCCTTTCGGCAAATCTAATCCCGACTCCATTTTGCTCCGCCCTTCCTATGGGCAGAGACTCAAACAGGAAGTACCCGTGCTAAGGTCTATTCGGTGCTAGTCTGACCAATTGGAATCCATGCTTCGGGTTTGTGTTCCGAGTGGCCTCAGAGAATGACATAGACAAATACACAGATGTAGTGGCTGAGTACATCGGGAGGTGTGTAGGAGATGTTCAGATCAGGCCAGAAACCATGGATAGATGGCAGCAGTCTCACAAAACTGAGGGCGCAAAACACCGCTTTTGACCATGGCAAGGTGACTGGGAATATGGCCGATTACAAACAAACAGTGTAGCTGTTCCCTCTGTGATGCAATCAAACAGGCAAAACGTCAGTACAGAGACAAAGGGGATTCACAATTCAACGGCTGTGGCAGGGTCTACAGACAATCACAGACTGCAAAGGAAAACCCAGACACGTCGAGGACATTAATTAACCTCTTACATCTAGACGTTCCGCTAGCGGAACACCTGCTCCAATATCCAATGATAGGCGTGGCGCGAATTACAAATTCCTCAAAAATCCAAAAACGTCCATTTTTCAAACATATGACTATTTTACACCATTTTAAAGACAAGACTCTCCTTTATCTAACCACACTGTCCGATTTCAAAAAGGCTTTACAGCGAAAGCAAAATATTAGATTATGTCAGCAGAGTACCCAGCCAGAAATAATCAGACACCCATTTTTCAACCTAGCATATAATGTCACAAAAAACAAAACCACAGCTAAATGCAGCACTAACCTTTGATCTTCATCAGATGACACTCCTAGGACATTATGTTATACAATACATGCATGTTTTGTTCAATCAAGGTCATATTTATATCAAAAAACAGCTTTTTTCATTAGCATGTGACGTTCAGAACTAGCATACCCACCTCAAACTTCCGGTGAATTTACTAAATTACTCACGATAAACGTTCACAAAAAACATAACAATTATTTTAAGAATTATAGATACAGAACTCCTTTATGCAATCGCGGTGTCCGATTTTAAAATAGCTTTTCGGTGAAAGCACATTTTGCAATATTCTGAGTAGATAGCCCGGCCATCATGGCTAGCTATTTTGACACCCACCAAGTTTGGTACTCACCAAACTCAGATTTACTATAAGAAAAATTGGATTACCTTTGCTTTTCTTCGTCAGAATGCACTCCCAGGACTTCTACTTCAATAACAAATGTTGGTTTGGTCCCAAATAATCCATAGTTATATCCAAATAGCGGCGTTTTGTTGTGCGTTCAAGACACTATCCGAAGGGTAAAGAAGGGTGACGCGCCCGGCGTGTTTCGTGACAAAATAATTCAAAATATTCCATTACCGTACTTCGAAGCATGTCAAACGCTGTTTAAAATCAATTTTTATGCGATTTTTCTCGTAAAAAAGAGAATATTCCGACCGGGAAACCCTGTTTTCGTTCAAAAACGAAAAAATAAAAACATGGTGTCGTCTCGTGCACGCGCCCCCAGTCTCATTGTTCTCAGATCGACCACTATCCAAATGTGCTACTGTTTTTCAGCTATGGCCTGCAAAGTCATCATTCAACGTTCTGGCGCCTTCTGAGAGCCTATGGGAGCGTTAGAAAATGTCACGTTACAGCAGAGATCCCCTGTTTTGGATAGAGATGATCAAGAAGGCCAAGAAATAGTCAGAGAGGGTGCTTCCTGTTTGGAATCTTCTCAGGTTTTGGCCTGCCAAATGAGTTCTGTTATACTCACAGACACCATTCAAACAGTTTTAGAAACTTCAGAGTGTTTGCTATCCAAAGCTAATAATGATATGCATATTCTAGTTTCTGGCCAGGAGTAATAATCAGATTAAATCGGGTATGTTTTTTATCCGGCCGTGAAAATACTGCCCCCTATCCATAACAAGTTAACGTCTTGCTTCCAGACAAGCTAAACACCTTCTTCACCCGCTTTGAGGATAACACAGTGCCACCAACGCGGCCCACTACCAAGGACTGTGGGCTCTTCTCCGTGAGTAAGACATTTAAGCATGTTAACCCTCGCAAGGCTGCCGGCCCAGACGATTTCCTTAGCCACGTCCTCAGAGCATGCGCAGACCAGCTGGTTGGAGTGTTTACCGACATATTCAATCTTTCCCCATCCCAGTCTGCTGTCCCCACTTGCTTCAAGATGTCCACCATTTTTCCCGTACCCAAGAAAGCAAAGGTAACTGAACTAAATGACTATCACCCCGTAGCACTCGCTTCTGTCATCATGAAGTGCTTTGAGAGACTAGTTACGGATCATATCACCTCTACTTTACCTGACACCCTAGACCCACTTCAGTTTGCTTACCACTCCAATAGATCCACAGACGATCAATTGCCATTGCACTGCAATCGCCATCGCACTGCACACTGCCCTATCCCATCTGGAGAAGCGGTAAGAATACTGTTAATTGACTATAGCTCAGCATTCAACACCATAGTACCCTCCAAGCTCATCATTAAGCTCGGGGCCCTGGGTCTGAACCCCGCCCTGTGCAACTGGGTCCTGGACTTCCTGACGGACCCCCCCTAGGTGGTGAAGGTAGGAAACAACACCTCCACTTCGCTGATCCTCAACACAGGGGCCCCACAAAGGTACATGCTCAGCCCCCTCCTGTACTCCCTATTTACCCATTACTGTGTGGCAATGCACGCCTCCAACTCAATCATCAAGTTTGCAGACGACACAACAGTAGTAGGCTTGATTACCAACAATGACGAGACAGCCTTCAGGGAGGAGGTGAGGGCCCTGGGAGAGTGGTTCCAGGAAAACAGCAGTGGAGAAGGTGGAAAGCTTCAAGTTCCTTGGCGTACATATCACTGACGATCTGAAATGGTCCACCCACACAGACAGTGTGGTTAAGAAGGTGTAACAGCACCTCTTCAACCTCAGGAGGCTGAAGAAATTTGACTTGTTCCCTAAAACCCTGACAAACCTTTACAGATGCACAATTGAAAGCATTCTGTTAGGCTGTATCACCGCCTGGTACGGCAACTACACACCTTGCAACCACAGGGCTCTCCAGAGGGTGGTGCGGTCTGCACAACGCATCATCAGGGGCAAACTACCTGCCCTCCAGGACACCTACAGCACCCGATGTCACAGGAAGGCCGAAGAGATAATCAAGGACATCAACCACCCAAGCCCCGGGCTGTTCACCCCTGCTATCATCCAGAAAGCGAGGTCAGTACAGGTGCATCAAAGCTGGGACTGAGAGACTGAAAAACAACATCTACCTCAAGGCCAGCAGACTGTTAAATAGCCATCACTAGCCGGCTAACACCCGGTTATGCAACCCTGCACCTTAGAGGCTGCTGCCCTAGATACATAGACTTGGAAACACTAGCAACTTTAATAATGGAACAATAGTCACTTTAGTAATATTTAAATAATGTTTACATACTGTTTTACTCATCTAATATGTATGTACTGTATTCTATTCTACTGTATTTTAGTCAATGCCACTCCGACATTGCTCAATCTAATATTTATATTTTTCCTAATTCCATTATTTTACTTTTAGATTTGTATGTATTGTTCTGAATTGTGTTCGCAACACCCGCAATAACATCGGCTAAATATATGTATGTGACTAATAAAATTGTATTTTGTTTTATTTGGTCTGTTTCAAAATGGTTCCCAGAAGTCTCACAATGTTGTGCCTCTGGGATTAGAAACTCGGTGGTTTCTTCTCCACAATGAGTCTGGATCTGAGTAACTCCCCGACCCGCACTGAACCGAACACTGGTACAAAAACCTGGGCTGGTACAAAGACCTACAGAAGGGTAGCTATCCAGGAGGAGGGTTGGCCACCCCTCCCTCCAGAGTGTAGTCTTCTTAGTGCTCCGTGGTCAAAGTTATACATCTAGTATGGTCTCCCTCTCTAAGCCCCATACTACAGCGAGATGCTCAGGGGCTCTTTGACCGGAGTAGGGCTACTCTTTCTCTGTTACAGGGTCTCCTCTCCCCAGCTGGCTGGATGGATGACCGCTCAGTACTATTTACAGTACATCCCGTAGCGCTGTTTCTGTTTTACCGCCACAGGAGAGATGGGGAGTGGGGCGGGGAGGAAGACAAACGAAGGTCTCTCTCTCTCGCTCTCTCTATCTCTAATTCGCTTCAACCCCTCTCTTTCCCCGTTCCTAAAAATAGCCGTGAGTCGTGATCAGTTCGTCCTTGAGAGTAATATTGCTCAGGAATCATAGGAGGGGGTTATAGGTTTGATACAAATAGTCAGTCCTCGCTTAGCCAAGCCAACCCAGCGCACGGTTGAATTTATGTATTCTATTTATAGGAGCCCCGTGTTTCCAGGGGAGACCTAATGACGCAATGACGTCAATGCGGGTCAATCGCGGATTGACTAGAGGAATTGAGTGGTGGTGGGTTCCATTTGGGTTTTCTTTTTCAGTATTGTTTAAGCTACCGAAACGAAGGAAAATATGCCAAAGATGGAAGCACACATGATATTTTGCAACGAAAATAGACGCTGCTTCATTCATTCATTCATGCAAAAATAAAATATTGGCAGAGGTGGCATAATGTCGCCAACCCGATAGTGAGGGATGCGTCTCTCCGTTGGATGCGATTTCTCAATATATCCACACCGCTCTGTGGGATCGATACCTACATCTTAAAATTGTCTGGAATAATGCTTTCAGCCTCATTATTTTTATCGGGTTTTCTTTTTCAATAGACTTGTGCATTCATCATTTCTATTTTTCACTGGTAGACGCGAAGTGGTTCCCTCGGTGATGGTCCCTGATGACGGACGAGATTCTTGCTTTTGCTCTCAGGGGATTCATCTGAAATAGTACATAGACCATGCATCTACACACAGAGAAAGGTAATACACCATTCTACACCTCCTCCCTCATTATCCTCTCCTCCCACCATTCTCCTCTCCTCCCTCAATCTTTCCATCTCTCCTCTCATCCTCTCATCCCCTCTATCATATGGCGTTTCATCGGTCTATCATTTAGTCATGAAGAAAATACATTCCCACAGTGCTCTTTCCTCCCTCTTTAGGAAGCCAGTCTGACAACACTGATTTCAACATTTGTTTTTATTCATTTGCATCATTTTGGCATAGGCGACGTATGTAAGAATAGCAATTTTGCGATCTGCTTGGGTCTAGCCCCAATCGTGCACGCCATGGTTTCTCCAAATGCAGCTGCCGCGCGCACAGAGCAAAACGCGACGTTGAATTGTGTGGCAAATGTTGAATGTGTGTGTTTTGTCAGAACTTTCACTTGATAGCTAGCCTCCTGTGGATCTGGCTTTAATTTGACAACATCCAATCCTATGGTTTTCGAATAGAGAACTTGGTGTATCTTGTTCAATTTTGTCTTTCGTTTATAATCAGGATTTTTGTGTATTTAAGTATATTGTTTTTATATCCATTTTCCAAAAGTGAAGGGGTGTCTGGGTGGTGTAAACATGGACTACTGTAGACCACTACAGGACATTGACTCAAATCGCAACCTCTTTCCACGACAGAGACGCATGTGACCAGGAGCACGCACACGCACCAAACACACGCAGAATACTAGTGTGACACAGTAGTAATCATTGGTTTTGTTTCTACCGTTGTTGTTTTGTGTGTGTGTGTGTGTGTGTGTGTGTGTGTGTGTGTGTGTGTGTGTGTGTGTGTGTGTGTGTGTGTGTGTGTGTGTGTGTGTGTGTGTGTGTGTAAGCGAGAGAGAGAGAGAGAAAGAAAGCGATGTTGGGTGTTCACCAGCAGGACTGGTGGGCTGCTTTGGTTTCAGCACCATGGACATCTCCCATACTGTCCTCGCGCCGTCCTCTGTGGTAGATAGACCTACTATGTCACTGGGCTAAGGAAGTGTTTCCTAAAGCAGCGTCGTTTAGCCAGCTCATTTTGCTCTGACCCAACAACACAGATTTTAAGATATTTTAAAACATTGTTTTTCTAAGTAATTAAGTGTTATTTTCACTTTATTTAGAAACAATAAATGGATGTTAGCTGGCCATCCTATTGATCTGTATCTGTTAATCCTGCTGTCAGGCCAAACGCTGTTCTACACTCAGTTCTGCTTTGATTTAACCTCAATATGTATAGTTATGGTAAGGTTTAGTATCTGGCTAGCTGGTCTGTACTAAAAAAGATACAGTTATCGACAACTTCAGGGTTCATGTCCATTCATTTTAAATAACCACTATATACATATGTAACTTTTTTGACCAAACATACTGAGATTTATTGAACTAGGTGTGTTAGTGCTGTGCTGGAACTAAAGTCTGCACGCCCTGTACCTCTCCAGGACTAAGCTGGAACTGAAGCCTCCATGCTCTGTATTTCTCCAGGACTAAACTGGAACAAAAGCCTGCACGCCTTGTATCTCTCCAGGACTAAGCTGGAACTGAAGCCTCCATGCTCTGTATTTCTCCAGGACTAAACTGGAACAAAAGCCTGCACGCCTTGTATCTCTCCAGGACTAAGCTAGAACTGAAGCCTCCATGCTCTGTATTTCTCCAGGACTAAACTGGAACAAAAGCCTGCACGCCCTGTATCTCTCCAGGACTAAGCTGGAACTGAAGCCTCCATGCCCTGTATATGTTCATGACTAAGCTGGAGCTAAAGCCTGCATGCCCTGTGTCTCTCCAGATCTAGGGTTGGAATTAAGGCCTGCACGCCCTGCAGCTCTCCTCTCCTTTCCTCCTCTTCTCTTCTCCTCTCATTTTCTCCTATCCTTTCCACCTGTTCTCCCCTTCTTTCTTCTCCTCTTTTCTCCTCTCCTCTCTTCTCTTCTCCTCTCTTCTCTCATTTACATTTACATTTTAGTCATTTAGCAGGCGCTCTTATCCAGAGCAACATTCAGGAGCAATAAGGGTTAAGTGACTTGCTCAAGGGAAAATGTACTCTCTTCTCCTGTCATCCACCTGAGACACTAGTAGCTCTTAAAACCTGTCAAACTCTTGGGCCTTATTTACCTGTGATCCAGCATCTACATTTAAATCTTTTCTCATGCTTCTGTTCAAGAGTCCTGTTGATTGACTTGAGCTAAAATCCCTGTTCATCAGAGGATTTAAGTACACCCAAATATATGTATACTTTTGCCACTCTTTTTACAGTACCAGTCAAAGTTTGGACACACCTACTCATTCAAGGGTTTTTCTTTATTTTTACTATTTTCTACATTGTAGACTAATAGTGAAGACATCCAACTTTGAAATAACACATATGGAATCATGTAATAACCAAAAAAGTGTTAAACAAATCAAAATATATTTTATAATTGAGATTCTTCAAAGTAGCCACCCTTTGCACTGATGACAGCTTTGCACACTCTTGGCAAACTCTCAACAAGCTTCATGAGGAATGCATTTCCAAAAGTCTTGAAGGAATTCCCACATATGCTGAGCACTTGTTGGCTGCTTTTCCTTCACTCTGCGGTCCAACTCATCCAAAACCATCTCAATTGGGTTGAAGTCTGGTGATTGTGGAGGCCAGAACATCTGATACAGAACCATCACTCTTCTTCTTGGTCAAATAGCCTTTACACAGCCTGGAGGTGTGTTTTGGGACATTGTCCTATCGAAAAATAAATTATAGTCCCACTAAAGCTCAAACCAGATGGGATGTCATATCGCTGCAGAATGCTGTGGTAGCCATGCTGGTTAAGTGTGACTTGAATTCTAAAATAATCACTGACAGTGTCACCAGCAAAGCACCCCCACACCATCACACCTCCTCCTCCATGCTTCACGGTTGGAACCACACATGCAGAGATAATCCATTCGCCTACTCTGTGGAACCAAAAATCTCACATTTTGACTCATCAGACAGAAGGACAGATTTCCAACGGTCTAATGTCCATTGCTCGTGTTTCTTGGCCCAAGCAAGTCTCTTCTTATTATTGGTGTCCTTTAATAGTGGTTTCTTTACAGCAACTCAACCATGAAGGCCTGATTCATGCAGTCTCCTCTGAACAGTTGATGTTGAATTGTGTCTTTTACTTGAACTCTGTGAAGCATTTATTTGGCCTGCAATTTCTGAGGCTGGTAACTGTAATGAACTTATCCTCTGCAGCACAGGTAACTCTGGGTCTTCCTTTGCTGTGGCGGTCCTCATACGAGCCAGTTTCATCATAGTGATTGATGGTTTTTGCGACTGCACTTGAAGAAACTTTCAGAATTCTTCTTGAATTTTTTTGGCTTGACTGACCTTCATGTCTTAAAGTAATGATGGACTGCCATTTCTCTTTGCTTATTTCAGATGTTCTTGCCATAATATGGACTTGGTCTTTTACCAAATAGGGCTATCTTCTGTATATCTTGTCACAACATAACTGATTGTCTCAAACGCATTAAGAAGGAAAGAAGTTCCACAAATTAACTTTTAACAAGGCCTGCTAATTGAAATGCATTCCAGGTGACTACCTCATGAAGCTGTTTGAGAGAATCCCAAGAGTGTGCAAAGCTGTCATCAATGGAAAGGGTGGCTACTCTGAAAAATCTAAATTATAAAATATATTTTGATTTGTTTAACACTGTTTAGGTTATTACATGATTCCATGTATTATTTCGTAAGCTAGCCAGCTAACTTGCTACTAGCTATTAGTCTTTGTTAACCACGGCTAGCGGTCTTCACCTTTAGCTCGGACACCAGCCAGCTTTAGCTCGGACAATACCTGCCAGTCTGCACAGCGCGATATCAACCCAGAGCATATCGGACTGCTTCTCTCTACCACATCACCTGATTCCTGCCGCTCTGGATCATTACACCGGAGCTGCAACCTTGTGGCTACTGTAAGCTAATGCCTTTGTCCTGAAGCAGGCACCAGTTAGCCTTGAGCTAGCCTCGAGCTAGGCCCATATACCAGCTAATTATATGGCTTCAATACCTCTTTTGCCAACTAACCTGGACCCTTTATTGTCGACACGGAGCCCCGCCGATCCATCACGACTGGTTTCCCGATGTAATCACCCGATGTGGTCTCAACAGCCTTTTCCGATGCGACGTCGCCAAAGACCCATCTGCTCGCTAGCTTTCTGAACGCCGTGTCTCCCAATCGCCTAGCAGAGTAGTGACTACCGAACGGCTCCCTGACTCACCTATTGCTGCTCATTGGACCCTATGATCACTCGGCTACACAGCTGATGCCCCCTGGACTGTTTCAATAACACGGTACCTCATTTTGTTTATCTGTCGGCTCCAGCCTTGAACTCAGGTCCTGTATGTACCTAACTGACCCTCTCTGCCCATTCATCTCCATTTACCCGTTGTTGTCTTAGCTCTCCCGATCAACACCTGTGATCCTCTCTGTAATGTCAATATGCCTTGTCTACTGCTGTCTCGGCTAGTTCTTATTGTTTTATTTCACTGTAGAGCCCTCAGTCCCACTCAACTTGCCTTAGATTGCTCTTTTGTCCCACCCCCAACACATGCGGAGACCTCACCTGGCTTAACTGGTGCCTCAAGAGATGCAACCTCTCTCATCATCACTCAACGCCTAGGTTTACATCCACTGTACTCACATCCTACCATACCCTTGTCTGTACATTATGCCCTGAATCTATTCTACCACGCCCAGAAATCTGCTCCTTTTATTCTCTGTTCCCAACGCACTAGACGACCAGTTCTTATAGCCTTTAGCCGTATCCTTACCCTACTGCTCCTCTGTTCCTCTGTTGATTTTCAGGTTAACCCAGGCCCTGTAGCCCCCAGTACCACACCTATTCCCCAGGTGCTATCGTTTTGTTGACTTCTGTAACCGTAAAAGCCTTGGTTTCATGCATGTTAACATCAGAAGCCTTCTCCCTAAGTTTTTTTTTCACTGCTTTAGCACACTCCGCCAACCCTGATGTCCTAGCCGTGTCTGAATCCTGGCTTAGGAAGGCCACCAAGAATTCTGAAATTTCCATCCCCAACTACATTTTCCGCCAAGATGGAACTGCCAAAGGGGGTGGAGTTGTAATCTACTGCAGAGATAGCCTGCAGAGTTCTGTCATGCTATCCAGATATATGCCTCCAGGTATATGCCCAAGCAGTTCAAGCTTCTACTTTTAAAAATCCACCTTTCCAGAAATAAGCCTCTCACTGTTGCCGCTTGTTGTAGACCCCCCTCTGTCCCCAGCTGTGCCCTGGACACCATATGTGAATTGATTGCCCCCATTAATCTTCAGAGTTCGTACTGTTAAGTGACCTAAACTGGGATATGCTTAACACCCCGGCCGTCCTACAATCTAAGATAGATGCCCTCAATCTCACACACATTATCAAGGAACCTACCAGCTACAACCCTAAATCCATAAACACGGCACCCTCATAGATATCATCCTGACCAACCTGCCCTCTAAATACACCTCTGCTGTCTTCAACCAGGATCTCAGCGATCACTGCCTCATTGATTGCGTCCGTTATGGGTCCGCGGTCAAACGACCACCCCTCATCACTGTCAAACGCTCCCTAAAACACTTCAGTGAGCAGGCCTTTTGAATCGACCTGGCCCGGGTATCCTGGAAGGATATTGTCCTCATCCTGTCAGTAGAGGATGCCTGGTTGTTCTTTAAAAGTGCTTTCCTCACCATCTTAAATAAGCATGCCCCATTCAAAAAAATGTAGAACTAAGAACAGATATAGCCCTTGGTTCAGACTTGACTGCCCTTGACCAGCACAAAACCATCCTGTGGTGTACTGCATTAGCATCGAATAGCCACACGATATAGAACTTTTCAGGGAATTTAGGAACCAATATACACAGTCAGTTAGGAAAGCAGAGGCTGGCTTTTTTGCATCCTGTAGCACAAATTCCAAAAAGTTTTGGGACACTGTAACGTCCATGGAGAATAAGAACACCTCCTCCCAGCTGCCCACTGCACTGAGGCTACTGTCAACACCAATAAATCTACGATAATCTTCAAAGGGGGAGACACTCTAGACCCAAATTGTTACAGACCTATGTCTATCCTGCCCTGCCTTTCTAAAGTCTTCGAAAGCCAAGTTAACAAACAGATCACCGACCATTTCGAATCCCACCGTACCTTCTCCACTATGCAATCTGATTCCGAGCTGGTCATGGGTGCACCTTAGCCACGCTCAAGGTCCTAAACAATATCATATCCACCATCGATAAAAGACAGTACTGTGCAGCCGTCTTCATCGACCTGGCGAAGGCTTTCGACTCTGTCATTCTTATCGGCAGCCTCAACAGCCTTGGTTTCTCAAATGACTGCCTCGCCTGGTTCACCAACTACTTCTCAGATAGAGTTCAGTGTGTCAAATCGGAGGGCCTGTTGCCCGGACCTCTGGCAGTCTCTATGGGATGCCACAGGGTTCAATTCTCGACTCTTTTCTCTGTATATATCAATGATGTCGCTCTTGCTGCTGGTGACTCTCTGATCCACCTCTACACAGACGACATCATTCTGTATACGTCTGGCCCTTCTTTGGACACTGTGTTAACAAACCTCCAGACGAGCTTCAATGCCATACAACTCTCCTTCCGTGGCCTCCAACTGCTCTTAAATACAAGTAAAACTAAATGCATGCTCTTCAACCGATCGCTGCCCGCACCTGCCCGCCCATCCAGCATCACTACTCTGGACGGCTCTTACTTAGAATATGTGGACAACTACAAATACCTAGGTGTCTGGTTAGACTGTAAGCTCTCCTTCAAGACTCACATTAAGCATCTCCAATCCAAAATTAAATCTAGAATCGGCTTCCTATTTCGCAACAAAGCCTCCTTCACTCATGCTGCTAAACGTACCCTCGTAAAACTGACTATCCTACCGATCCTTGACTTTGGCGATGTCATTTACAAAATAGCCTCCAACACTACTCAGCAAATTTGATGTAGTCTATCACAGTGCCATCCGTTTTGTCAGCAAAGCCCCATATATTACCCACTACCGTGACCTGTATGCTCTCGTTGGCTGGCCCTCGCTTCATATTCGTCGCCAAACCCACTGGCTCCAGGTCATCTATAAGTCTTGCTAGGTAAAGCCCCGCCTTCTCAGCTCACTGGTCATCATAGCAACACCCACCCGTAGCACGCGCTCCAGCAGGTATATTCACTGGTCATCCCCAAAGCCAACTCCTCATTTGGCCGCCTTTCCTTCCAGTCCTCTGCTGCCAATGACTGGAATGAATTGTAAAAATCCCTGAAGCTGGAGACTTATATCACCCTCACTAACTTTAAGCATCAGCTGTCAGAGCAGCTTACCGATCACTGCACCTGTACACAGCCCATCCGTAAATAGCCCACCCAACTACCCCATCCCCATATTGTTATTTATTTTTGCTCTTTTGCACCCCAGTATCTCCACTTGCACATCATCATCTGCACATCTATCACTCCAGTGTTAATGCTAAATTGTAATTATTTCGCCACTATGACCTATTTATTGCCTTACCTCCTTAATCTTACTACATTTGCACACACTGTATAGAGATTTTTCTATTGAGTAAACAAACTGTATGTTTGTTTATCCCATGTGTAACTCTGTGTTGTTGTTTTTGTCGCACTGCTTTGCTTTATCTTGGCCAGGACGCAGTTGTAAATGAGAACTTGTTCTCCACTGGCCTACCTGGTTAAATAAAGGTGAAATAAAATAAAACAATTCAGAAAATAATTGTAAAAATAAAGAAAAATCCTTGAATGAGTAGGTGTGTCCAAACTTTGACTGGTACTGTATACAAAATGGGTGTTTAATAGAAATCCTGTAAAGGATGGGTCACACTACCCGGCATGACATTTTGTTAATTAATTAATTAATTAATTAATTAATTTGTTAATTTTTATCAGTCATTCATTTATTCATTCATATTCACACGTGTGTTTTTAAGGTCTTATGTGTGTTTGTATGTTTCAGGTGCTGAGAGGACCGCCGTGATCGTGTTCGTGATATTGACCTCTTTGTCCTCTTCAGATCTTTTTGCGGTCTGGGCTTGCTGTTAACACACCTCAACCCAGGAAGCCCTTACCCCAAAAAGCATCTGCAGTCGACCTTAGCATCACAAGCTATTCTCTACAATGTTGTGGAACGCAAAGCCGGAGGGGTGTATGTGTGACCCAGTAAGCAAAGTTATGTTAAAGACATTGAAGTCGTTCATTTTCAGTTCTAAGTAATTTTGGAGAATACCTATTTTACAGATGTTGAAAATACATATTTTTTGGGTTGTTGTACCGTACATAATTTCAATAACATCTACATGTCAATGAAGAAAGCATTATGTCAAGTTCAAAAGTTGTATTAACAAATAAAATAGCAAAATAGAGAAAAATGTAGATTTTGGTATGGAATTATAATTATTTTAATTACATTTAAATAAAATGTTAAAACATACAGTCTACCTGCAGTGAAGCCACTCAACATTTACATTAAATTCCAGTCATCTAGCAGACTCCCATCCAGAGAGACCCACAGGAGCAACCAGAGTCAACCGCCCCTCCCAAGGGCACATCGACAGATCCCCCACCCAGTCGACTTGGGGACCTGAACCAGTGACCTCTCCACCACTGGGCCAATGCTCCCAACCGCCAGGCCACCCACTGCCCCAAATCACCCAAGATCACCCCACAGTTCCCCCTGAAAAACCTCCCCCTCCAAGCCACCATCCCCTTCCAACCAAACCAAAGCAACTACCCACCTGATGCGCCAGGTCCACCCACTGGGGAGCCAAGCATAGTCAATCAGAAGGATTTCTTCACCCCCCCCCCCCCCCCCCTCAGACGATCCCGCAGGTGAAGAAGTCAGATGTGGAGGTCCTGGGCTGGATTGCTTACACGTGGTCTGCGTTGTGAGGCCGGTTGGATGCATTGCCAAATTCTCTAAAGAGAAATTAACATTCAATTCTCTGGCAACAGCTCTGTTGGACATTCCTCCAGTTAGCATGCTAATTGCACAGTCCCTCAAAACTTAAGACATGTTAGGCATTGTGTTGTGTGACAAAACTGTACATGTTAGAGTGGCCTTTTATTGTCCTCAACACAAGGTGCACCTGTGTAATGATCATGCTGTTTAATCAGCTTCTTGATATGCCACACGTGTCAGGTGGATGGATTATTTTGGCAAAGGAGAAATGCTCACTAACAGAGATGTAAACAATTTTGTGCACAAAATTTGAGAGAAATATGCTTTTTTTTTGCGTATGGAAAATGTCTGGGATCTTTTATTTCAGCTCATGCAAAAGGGGACCAACACTTTGCTTGTTGCGTTTATATTTTTGTTCAGTAGAAAAACAAAAGACATCAAGGACAATAAAAATGTAAACAGCAAGGCCAACTGTGTGTGTTTTTGTGCATGTGTGGCACTATTTACGTGTGTGTGTGTGTGTGTGCGTGCATGTCTATGCATGTGCATTTGAATGCGAGTGTGTGCATGTGTATGCACGTTCAAGCACTTGAGTGGCATCAGCCTTAAGCAAACAGGCATTGGATGTGCAAAAGTTCCTTTTTAGTGTCTAAACTTTATCTTACTTTTTTTTTTTTACTTAATTTTTTACTTTACTTAATTTTTTACTTTATCTTTGACCATCATTCTATCCGCCGGCCAGCAGCTTCACTCCCACTTTTCTCCAGTTTCACATCCCAATCCTCGCTTTCCCTCAGCCCATCCCACCTATCTCTGCTGGCCACCCTCTTCTGATTTTAATGCGCCATATACAGTATCTTTCAACTATACTGTGTTTAACGTACAATTTGAATCTATCTAGTCGAATAGAATCCACAGATTGTGAGTTGGAGATAAATACCTTTACTAAGAGTATTAGTATGTTAGCGATTGACTGACCAGGTCCCTCCAAATCTCCTAACAATGCTAGTCCTAGGCTCAAGTTTAGATTAATGTTATGCTTTTTCAGCCGTTCCTCAACCTGAGACCAGAAACAGGCTACCTGTTTCTGTATCCTCGCAACAAAATCAAATGAAAATGGTATACTTTCCTATTTATGCTATTTTTGTTCCTCTGCAAGTTTTTGTGCATATGGGGACAGACCAGTACCCTACCTCCTCCCGCTGCTACCTGTCTCCTCCATTTTTGGTGTAGTGCTGTAATCAATTGGTTGAAATCCTGGATTGAGCAGACCTTCCCATACATTTACGACAGCTCCATGAAAAACATAACTCTAGCATTCCAAATTGCAATATCCTTTTAAAATAATATACCCTTCTCAAACATCGTTTCCATAAATCAACCAGTACATTTGAGTTGAACCATAATATTTGTTGTAATATTTGTTCTATCTTTTCTCAGGGATGAAATTGAAATTGTAACCAGATATGCATTGCTTGTTTGAAAATGAGAGATACTTTGAACAAGGTTTCATTTTCAATTAATTGAAAATGAGAAATGGCAATTTGCACAAAGACAAGAAGGCCATTTTTAAACAAGGGATGAGATTTTCTTAGTAATCTACTTGAAAACCATTTTGAGTTCAAGTAAAACTTTTGTATAAGTGAAGCTTTTATGGAGAGGTTTTATATTTAACTTTTTACTGCAGTGGGCTAAATCTGTGTGTGTGTGTGTGTGTAGAACGGGATGCTACAGGTAAGCATGTGAGAATGATGTCAGATGGTTGTTTTGGTTGTCCAATACAGTAGAACAGTGGTTTTCTTGTTTTCAAACCTCTCCACAGGGACCCCAGATGTTTCACAATTTTGTTGTAGCCCTGAATTAGCACACATGATTCACCTATTCAAGGGTTTGATGATTAGTTGACAAGTTGAATCATGTGCGCTAGCTGTTCAAATAGTTCAAATACATGGAAGACCTGGGAAAACAGATGAGTTCACTCTCATAGAGATTTGTGCCATTAATGGATCAATGAAGAAAGAGCCAGTGTAACGACTATATAGGCTTTGCCCTTTTCTAGCACACTAGAGCCCCAGGTTCAAACCCTGTTGGTCACACCTGGGGGAGTAAAGCAAACCACCAGCCACTGTGGCTCCAGATGACCAGTTGCCTACTCCTGAACCTGATCTGACCAATATCTGTCTAATACCTGTGCTGAGGCCTTCAACAACTCTGGTCTAGTCCAGTAGATGGCAGCAAAACATCTGTTTTTGAACATGAACTAATTCTACATGGGAGAATCTTCCAGAAGGACAACCATCTCTACAGCACCACCAATCAGGCCTTTATGGTAGAGTGGCCAGATGGAAGCCACACCTCAGCAAAAGGCATATGACAGCCCGCTTGGAGTTTGCCAAAAGGCACCTAACGACTCTCAGACCATGAGAAACAAGATTCTCTAATCTGATGAGACCATGATTGAACTCTTTGGCCTGAATGCTAAGCGTCACGTCTGGAGGAAACCTGGCATCATCCCTATGGTGAAGTATGGTGGTGGTAGCATCATGCTGTGGAGATGATTTTCAGAGGCAGGGACTGAGAGACTGGTCAGGATCAAGGGAAAGTGGAACGGAGCAAAGTACAGACTGGGGTGAAGGTTCATCTTCCAACAGGACAACAACCCTAAGTACACAGCCAAGACAACGCAGGAGTGGCTTAGGGACAAGTCTTTGAATGTCCTTGAGTGGCCCAGCCAGAGACTGGATTTGAACCCGATCAAACATCACTAGAGAGAAATGAAAATACAGTTGAGGTCGGAAGTTTACATACACCTTAGCCAAATACATTTAAACTCGATTTTCTCAAATCCTGACATTTAATCCTAGTAAAAATTCCCTGTCTTAGGTCAGAATCACCACTTTATTTTAAGAATGTATAATGTCAGAATAATAGTAGAAAGAATGATTTATTGCAGCTTTTATTTCTTTCATCACATTCCCAGTGGGTAAAAGGTTTACATACACTCAATTAGTATTTGGTAGCATTGCCTTTAAATTGTTTAACTTGGGTCAAACTTTGCGGGTAGCCTTCCACAAACTTCCCACAGTAAGTTGGGGGAATTTTGGCCCAATCCTCCTGACAGCGCTGGTGTAACTGAGTCAGGTTTGTAGGCCTCCTTGCTCGCACACGCTTTTTCAGTTCTGCCCAAAATTTCTCTACAGGATTGAGGTCAGGGCTTGGTGATGGCTACTCCAATACCTTGACTTTGCTGTCCTTAAGCCATTTTGCCACAACTTTGGAAGTATGCTTGGGGTCATTGTCCATTTGGAAGACCCATTTGCGACCAAGCTTTAACTTCCTGACTGATGTCTTGAGATGTTGCTTCAATATATCCCCATCATTTTCCATCCTCATGATGCCATATATTTTGTGAAGTGCACCAGTCCCTCCTGCAGCAAAGCACCCCCACAACATGATGCTGCCACCCCCGTGCTTCATGGTTGGGATGGTGTTCTTCGGCTTACAAGCCTCCCCCTTTTTCCTCCAAACATAACGATGGTCATTATGGCCAAACAGTTCTATTTTTGTTTCATCAGACCAGAGGACATTTCTCCAAAAAGTACGATCTTTGTCCCCATGTGCAGTTGCAAACTGTAGTCTGGCTTTTTTATGGCGGTTTTGGAGCAGTGGCTTCTTCCTTGCTGAGCGGCCTTTCAGGTTATGTCGATATAGGACTCGTTTCACTGTGGATATAAATACTTTTGTACCTGTTTCCTCCAGCATCTTCACAAGGTCCTTTGCTGTTGTCTGGGATTGATTTGCACTTTTCGCACCAAAGTACGTTGATCTCTAGGAGACAGAACGCGTCTCCTTCCTGAGAGGTATGACGGCTGCATGGTCCCATGGTGTTTATACTTGCATACTATTGTTTGTACAGATGAACGTGGTACCTTCAGGCGTTTGGAAATTGCTCCCAAGGATGAACCAGACTTGTGGAGGTCTACAACTTTTTTTCTGAGGTCTTGGCTGATTTCTTTTGATTTTGCCATGATGTCAAGCAGAGGCACTGAGTTTGAAGGTAGGCCTTGAAATACATCCACAGGTGCACCTCCAATTTACTCAAATAATGTCAGTTAGCCTATCAGAAGCTTCTGAAGCCATGACATCATTTTATGGAATTTTCCAAACTGTTTAAATGCACAGTCAACTTAGTGTAAGTAAACTTCTGACCCACTGGAATTGTGATACAGTGAATTATAAGTGAAATAGTCTGTCTGGAAACAATTGTTGGAAAAATTACTTGTGCCATGCACAAAGTAGATGTCCTAACCGACTTGCCAAAACTATAGTTTGTTAACAAGAAATTTGTGTAGTGGTTGAAAAATGAGTTTTAAGGACTCCAATCTAAGTGTATGTAAACTTCCGACTTCAACTGTAGTTGTGCAGCGACGCTCCCCATCCAACCTGACAGAACCTGAGAGGATCTGCAGAGAAGAATGGGAGAAACTCCCCAAACACAGGTGTGCCAAGCTTGCAGCGTCATACCCAAGACGCAAGGTTGTGATCGCTGCCAAAGGTGCTTCAACAAAGTACTGGGTAAATGCTTATGTAAATGTGATATTTCCTTTTTTTTCCAAAACAAAATGTGGAAAAAGTCAGAGTCTGAATATGTTCCGAATGAGCTGTAGATTTATTGCACCCGTAACTGAGATGGTTTTTCCAGTTTACCAAATTTACCAAAAATAAATTTACCAAAAATACAATTGTAGAATACAGAAGGTGCAACTTAGAAATTTGGTTGTGCATCAGAATTTTTTATCTTGTTATGTCAGTCACTGACAGTGAGTCAGCTATCTAGCAAGCTATGTAAACTTGTAGTGATCATGGTCAAATTACTGACCAGTGGGCCCCCATTAATTTTGTTGTTCACTATCATTCAGATACAGTATCATATTAAAAACGGCAAACATTTCTATCCACCCTATGGCAAAATGTGTAGAAATGCAGGAAATTTGCTGTACAACTGCACATTTTTCTTTCCACCCAAAAATTGCACTTAGGGCCATCAAAAGGCTAAGGCCGGCTCCGACGGCATGTGTGAGTATGAATGTGGGTATGCAGACCTGTGAGCCACTGCGGTCCCTCAAGATGAGTTCACAAGTGTTTTGTGGCCTCCACCCGCATCAAAGTTTCCCATCTCTGATTTTAGGTAGTCTCTGTAATCAATCTTCCCTACCCTGACAGTCATTCTGAATGTAGGTTGCAGGTGATTCAAAATTACAAGTGATGGATATCCTTACTTTGGCTAGATTCCAATAGGAATTACACATCACTTTGCAAGCCAGCATAATATGACTTGCAGGCCTGATTTGGCCTGTAAACCAGGAGTTTCAGATAAATATGTTTGGGTATGAATAGGCCCTCAAAGAAAAGCCGTATGATTTACAGTATTTAACATATTGTGGTAAAGTGTTTAATTAAAAAAATATCATAAGATAAAAGTGTTCTTGGTAGAACCGTTCATAGTGTTCAATGAAGAACCCTTCAAAGATAAAAGGGCTCTCGGTAGAACCATTCATAGAGGGTTTCTAGGAAGAACCATTAGATAATAAAAGGGTTCTTGGTAGAACCATGTAAAGAGGGTTCTCAGTAGAACCCTCTGTAAAGGGTTCTACCTAGCACCCAAAAGGGTTCCCCTATGGGGACAACCTGAACCCTATAACTTTTTTTTTAATCGTGTACTTTCCAGTTTCAATAAAGGAAAAAAATACCCTTATATCAGTTCTGTATTTCTAATTGTTTTCTCCATGTGCAGTTCACACTGGTAAACTTGGGTTTCAAAGTCCAATGCCAGAATAATCCATTTTTTCTGCTCTGACACAATAGTCCTGGGTGTTTTGGCACAAAGGGTTCCAAAAGGTTTCTTCGGCTGTCCCCATAGGATAACCCATGTTGGTTCCAGGTAGAAAGCAGCCTTTCCCTCTGTGGAAAGGGTTCTACATGGAACCCAAAAGGGTTCTACCTGGAACAAAAAAGGGTTCTTCAAATAGTTCTCCTATGGAACCTTTTTTTATGAAAGTGTACCACAGTGTTGTCTAGACAGCAGACTCAGTGTGTTGGTGATTTGATAGGACACTTTGATAGGACTGTGAGCGTCACTCACCAGGGGGTCTCTTATATGGAACATCTACCCCTCCATCAGATGACGTACAGAGCCAAGCTAATTCAGAATTCCAAGAATGTCTCTGACTCATCCTGCCAAGTCTTGCTTTTGGGAATGCCTGGTTTTCCATGTTACTCCAGGCTGGCCACAGCCCTTCCAGTAATACACTATCTGTAGGTATTTCCATAAACTGCAGAAGTAGGTCAACTGGCTTTGTGTGTGTGTGCGTGCGTGCGTGCGTGTGTGTGTGTGTGTGTGCGTGCGTGTAACATTACCATCATGCTTTATGCATGAGGACCACAGTCCTCTGGTCAGGATAAGAGAGTGTCCCAACCCAGGTCTGGCCAAGACTGATCTTCTTCCAGCACACCACTTATACTCTTGTTCAACTCCATTCTGGTCGAAATTGAAGATTATGGTTAGTTTGTTAAGTTGAATCAGTTGTGTTAGAGCTGGGCTGAACAAAAACCTGCACCATCACACCATCTTACTTGCACAGCTTACGCTCATGTCCAGCTCCATGCAATCAAGCTTGTGATGTTTTTGATGGTTTCCCTGCAGTGACAGACTGGTTCTCTGCTGAGTCCTTCTCTGAGGAGTTGTAAAACAACAGGAGATGAAGCTGAGCAACACTGGGCAAACACAACCAGTCAATTCATCATCCTGTTTCCCCATCATGATGGTAGGAAAACTGCCTTGGACATATTCATCATGTCAATAGCTACGTCTACGCCAGGGGGTGTTACCCAACCCTGTTTTTATTTTATTGTCCAGCACTGCCTGACACTATCCAACACCCTTACTGAGAAAGCAGGGACACTTCCTGAATCAACAGCAGCAGCAACCAATCACAACATTTAATTTCCAACATTTAATTTCCACTGTGTGGGCCCACAGCCCTGGTCAGATGTCCAGAGCTGTATCTCATTCCAGAGAGTTGGTCCCTTCATTTATCCTAGCTCCTTTACAGATCTGACAGACTGGATAGGTGGAAACAATAGTGGAAGGGGTAATTGAAGGGGTGCATGAGGCACCATCATAGAGCCAGCCTCTGTTGAAGACCATTGTCCACCTAAGAACTACATGTACATTCATGTTTTGTTTTGAATTGTCTTTGAGATTATCTGTATAATGAAAAGTGCAATATTAAATAAATATATTATTATTATCATGAGACTACATGACAAGTGAGATAAACATGAATAGATATTTATATATGATTGTTCCAGATATCGTATCATATATGTTTCTTCCAGTCATTATGTAATGTCATTTTCAATGTCAAGTTGACATCATCATTGATGTCATTTGACATATAGTTTAGTTGACATGACCTGTCATAGTAGTGGCATGTTAGGATACCTTTAGGGTCAGAACTACATGATTACCTACATTGATTGACACACTGATACTTACTTGCATTATGTGAAAATTGGATTATAGTCTGCAAGATTTATATCAAGTGACAGGTGGGTATTTAAATGCGGTAAAGTTAGAAGCTATTGCCTACACAATCCAGTTCTGATTCCGGTTATTTTTTAACAGTGGAATAAAAAAATAAAAAAATTGGAGTGAGATGCAGCCCAGAGTCTGTACTTTCAAGTCGAAGAGAGAAGTTGCTCAAGACTGGATTTTCCATGCTTTGTTTTTATATAAAAAACAATAACTTTATTCTTTATGATGGTATCATGTTCCTGATTAAAATACAGTCACTGGGTCTCAGTTTATTACCTTTCCCAGAACTATTTGACGTATAAGGTAAATGTTTTGAAGATATCCACCACATTTCTTTCATTCTGTCCTTATCCCAGCTGGCATGGATTAAATCTGTTAAACTCTGAGAGGTTGTTTTGGATCTGGTATTTCATTTGAAAGCTACAGCCCTTGTCTTTTTGGAAATCAAACTTAAATCTTACTGCTGGGAAGGTCATAAGAATCTTGAACAGTGACTCACCATCCAAACCAGATGCAGCTGGTTTCAAGTGTCCAAAAGATGTAACGTGATATCTTACCGCAATCTAGTGGAAGATCTGGGAATCAGTTTGGGGATATATTTACATCAATGGATAGGTAGACTTCAGCTTTCTCCTCATATACAGTACCAGTGAAATGTTTGGACACACCGACTCATTCAAGGGTTGTTCTTTATTTGAAATATTTTCTACATTGTAGAATAACAGTGAAGACATCAAACTGTAAAATAACACATATGGAAAAATTTATTAACCAAAAAAGCGTTAAACAAATCAAAATATATTTGGTATTTTAGATTCTTCAAAGTAGCCACCCTTTGCCTTGATGACAGCTTTGCACACTCTTGGCATTCTCTCAACCAGCTTCATGAGGTAGTCACCTGGAATGCATTTCAGTTAACAGGCATTGATAAAAGTTCATTTGTGGAATTTCTTTCCTTCTTTAATGTGTTTGAGCCAAACAGTTGTGTTGTGACAAAGTAGGGGTGGAATACAGAAGATTGCCCTATTTGGTAAAATACCAAGTCCATGTTATGGCAAGAACAGCTCAAATAAGAAAAGATAAAAAACAACAGTCCATCATTACTTTAAGACATGAAGGTCAGTCAATACAGAAAGTTTCTTTAAGTTTCAAAGTTTCTTTAAGTTCAGTCACAAAAACCATCAAGCGCTATGATGTAACTGGCCCTCATGTAGACCGCCACAGAATAGGAAGACCCAAAGTTCATTAGAGTTAACTGCATCTCAGATTGCAGCCCAAATAAATGCTTGACAGAGTTCAAGTAACAGACACATCTCAACATCAACTGTTCATAGGCTAATTGCTGCAAAGAAACCACTACTAAAGAAGATCAATAATAAGAAGAGAATTGCTTTGGCCAAAAAAACATGAGCAATGGATATTAGACCGGAGGAAATCTGTTCTTTGGTCTGATGAGTCCAAATTTGAGCTTTTTGGTTCCAACCGCCATGTCTTTGTGAGACGCAGAGTGGGTGAACGGATGATCTCCGTATGTGTGGTTCCAACCGTAAAGCATGGAGGAGGAGGTGCGATGGTGTAGGGGTGCTTTGCTGGTGACACTGTCTGTGATTTATTTAGAATTCATGGCACACCTAACCAGCATGGCTACCACAGCATTGTGCAGCGATACGCCATCCACTCTGGATTGCACTTAGTGGGACTATAATTGGGTTTTCAACAGGACAATGACCCAAAACACACCTCCAGGCTGTGCAAGGGCTATTTGACCAAGAAGGAGAGTGATGGAGTGCTGCATCAGATGACCTGGCCTCAAAAATCACCCGACCTCAACCCAATTGAGATGGTTTGGGATGAGTTGGACCGCAGAGTGAATGAAAAGCAGCCAACAAGTGCTCAGCATATGTGGGAACTCCTTCAAGACTGTTGGAAAAGCATTCCTCATAAAGCTTGTTGAGAGTTTGCCAAGAGTGTGCAAAGCTGTCATCAGTGCAAATGGTGGCTACATTGAAGAATCTGAAATATATTTTTTGATTTGTTTAACACTTTTTGGATACTACATGATTCCATATGTTATTTCATAGTTTTGATGTCTTCACTATTATTCTACACTGTAGAATATAGTCAATATTAAGAAGAACCCTTGAATGAGTAGGTGTGTCCAAACTTTTGACTGGTACTGTATATATTATTCCTGTAACGGTTGTCGTCTGGAAAGGACCAAAACGCAGCATGTTGTATACTCATCTTCTTTTAATAGGGGAAAGAAGGAAAACCAAACAAATACGTATACAAAAATAACAACAATGATGAACGACAAAAAGACAGTCTTGTCAGGCATAGACAGCTAAACAAGAAACAACCTCCCACCAATCACAAACACACCCTAATATATAGGACTCTCAATCAAAGGCAATTAGACAACCCCTGCCTTCAATTGAGAGTCCACACCCCAATTAACTACACATAGAAACAGACTAACTAGAAAGAACATAGAAATAGACTAACATATAGCAGTGACCAAACAAACAGGAAATAATAAATCAAACACCCCACTACATAAACCATCACCCCGACACACATAAACAAAATACCCTCTGCCACGTCCTGACCAAACTATAATAGCAAATAATCTTATTACTGGTCAGGACGTGACAATTCCTGTAAGACAAAAATTACATTGCACAAGCCCTGTGCTTTTAAAATGTTTTGAGCATACCATTAGGTAAAAGATTTGGCTTATTTTTATACTTTCTTTTTGGAACAGTAATTGGTGACATATTTTCTATAAAACTAAGACTTTCAAATCTCTTATTCCCCCAACCCATGTAAACATTACCTCAACATTACCTAAACACTTTCATTATAAAGAACACCTTTCATCTCAGTTCTACCAGGTGACAGTATCTGAGGTTTATGCATTGCATACCTCTGCTACATTGCTAACACATTGGGTTAATCGGTGTTGACTGTCACAATAGTACAATATTGCATAACTCAAATCAAATCAAATTTCATTTCTCACATGCGCTGAATACAACAGGTGTAGACCTTACAGTGAAATGCTTACTAAATAAACTAAAGTAAATATAAACTAACAGTATATGTATATATATATCAAAAAAATAACACAAGAAAATTATATAACTACAACGAGGCTATAGACATAGGGTACCGGTACCGAGTCAATGTGCGGTGGTACAGGTTAGTCGAGGTAATTTGTAAAGTGATTATGCACAGAAAATAAACAGCAAGTAGCAGCAGTGTAAAAACAAAGGGTGGGGGGGGGGGGGGTCAATGTAAATAGTCCGGGTGGCCATTTGATTAATTGTTCAGCAGTCTTATGGCTAAGGGGTTGAAGCTGTTAAGGAGACTTTTGGTCCTATTCTAGAATTGGCTCTCCGGTACCACTTGCCGTGCAAGAGCAGAGAGAACACTCTATGACGTGGGTGACTGGAGTCTTTAAACATTTTTGGGGCCTTCCTCTGCTATATATGTCTGGATGTCAGCAAGCTTGGCTGGGCCATACGCACTACACTCTGTAGCGCCTTACGGTCAGATGCCGAGCAGTTGCCATGCCAGGAGGGGATGCAACCGGTCAGGATGCTCGATGGTGCAGCTGTAAAACTTTTTGAGGATCTGGGGACCCATGGCAAATCTTTTCAGTCTCCTGAAGGTGTTGTTGTGCCCTCTTCACAACTGTCTTGATGTGTTTGTGATGGTGATGTGGACACCAAGGAACTTGAAACTCTCGATGTTAATGGGGGCGTGTTCGTCCCTCCTTAACCTGTAGTCCACGATCAGCTCCTTTGTCTTGATCACATTGAGGGAGAGGTTGTTGTCCTGGCACCACACTGCCAGGTCTCTGACCTCCTCCTTATAGGCTGTCTCATCGTTGTCAGTGATCAGTCCTACCACTGTTGTGTCTTCAGCAAACTTAATGATGGTGTTGGAATCGTGCTTGGCCACGCAGTCGTGGGTGAACAAGGAGTACAGGAGGGGACTAAACACTGTTCCCCAGTGTTGAGGATCAGCGTGGCAGATGTGTTATTGCATACCTTTACCACCTGGGGGCGGCGTGTCAGGAAGTCCAGGATACAGTTGCAGAAGGAGGAGTTTAGTCCCAGGGTCCTTAGCTTAGTGATGAGCTTTGTGGGCTTTATGGTGCTGAACACTGAGCTGTAGTCAATTAACAAAATTCTCACATAGGTGTTCCTTTTGTCCAGGTGGGAAAGGGCAGTGTGGAGTGCGATTGAGATTGCGTCATCTGTGGGGTCAATATGCAAATTGGAGTGGGTTTAGGGTTTCCAGCATTATGTTGTTTATGTGACCCAGGACCAGCCTTTCAAAGCAATTCATGTCTACCGCTGTGTGTGCTACGGGGCGGTAATCATTTAGGCAGGTTATCTTCACTTTCTTGGGCACAGGGACTATGGTGGTCTGTTTGAAACATGTAGGTATTACAGACTCGCTCAGGGAGAAGTTGAAAATGTCAGCAAAAACACTTGCCAGTTAGTCCGTGCATGCTTTGATTAAACGTCCTGGTAATCCATCTGGCCCTGCGACTTTGTGAATGTTGACCTGTTTAAAGGTTTTTCTCACATCGGCACAGTCGTTCAGAATAGCTGGTGCTCTCTTGCATGCTTCAGTGTTGCTTGCCTCGAAGCGAGCATAAAAGCCATTTAGCTCGTCTTGTAGGCTTGCATCACTGGTCAGCTTGTGGCTGGGTTTCCCTTTGTTGTCTGTTATATTTTTCAAGCCCTGCCACAGCCGACGAGCATCAGAGCCGGTGTAGTAGGATTCAATCTTAGTCCTGTATTGACGCTTTGCCTGTTTGATGGTTCGTCTGAGGGCATAGCGGAATTTCTTATAAGCTTCCTCATTAGTGTCCCGCTCCTTGAAAGCGGCAGCTCTGGCCTTTAGCTCGGTGCAGATGTTGCCTGTAATCCATGGCTTCTGGTTGGGAAATGTACATATGATCAATGTGGAGACAAAGTCGTAAATGCACTTATTGATGAAGCTGGTGACTAAGGTGGTATACTCCTCAATGCCATTGGATGAATCCAGTCCATGTTCCAGTCTGTGCTAGCAAAACAGTCCTGTAGCGTAGCATCTGCATCGTCTGACCACTTCCGTATTGAGCGAGTCCTGGTACTTCCTGCTTTAGTTTTTGCTTGTAAGCAGGAATCAATAGGATAGAATTATGGTCTGATTTGCCAAATGGAGGGCGAGGGAGAGCTTTTTATGCGTCTCTGTGTGTGGAGTAAAGGTGGTCTCAAGCTTTTTTTCCTCTGGTTACACGTGACATGCTGGTTGAAATGAGGAAAAACTGATTTAAGTTGGCCTGCATTAAAGTCCCTGGCTTATGGCCTTATACAGCTCGTTGAGTGTGGTCTTAGTGCCAGCATCGGCTTGTGGTGGTAAATAGACGACTACGAATAATATAGATTTTTTATTTTATTTTATTTCACCTTTATTTAACCGGTAGGCAAGTTGAGAACAAGTTCGCATTTACAATTGCGACCTGGCCAAGATAAAGCAAAGCAGTTCGACACATACAACAACACAGAGTTACACATGGAGTAAAACAAACTTACAGTCAATAATACAGTAGAAAAATAAGTCTATATACAATGTGAGCAAATGAGGTGAGATAAGGGAGGTAAAGGCAAAAAAGGCCATGGTGGCAAAGTAAATACAATATAGCAAGTAAAACACTGGAATGGTAGATTTGTAGTGGAAGAAAGGGCAAAGTAGAAATAGAAAAAATGGGGTGAAAAGGAGCAAAATAAATAAATAAATAAATACAGTAGGGGAAGAGGTAATTGTTTGGGCTATTTATAGTTGGGCTATGTACAGGTGCAGTGATCTGTGAGCTGCTCTGACAGCTGGTGCTTAAAGCTAGTGAGGGAGATAAGTGTTTCAGAGATTTTTGTAGTTCGTCCCAGTCATTGGCAGCAGAGAACTGGAAGGAGAGATGAACTGGAAAGAGGAATTGGCTTTGGGGGTGACCAGAGAGATATACCTGCTGGAGCGCGTGCTACAGGTGGGTGCTGCTATGGTGACCAGTGAGCTGAGATAAGGGGGGACTTTACCTAGCAGGGTCTTGTAGATGACCTGGAGCCAGTGGGTTAGGCGACGAGTATGAAGCGAGGGCCAGCCAACAAGAGCGTACAGATCGCAGTGGTGGGTAGTATATGGGGCTTTGGTGACAAAACGGATGGCACTGTGATAGACTGCATCCAGTTTATTGAGTAGGGTATTGGAGGCTATTTTGTAAATGACATCACCGAAGTCGAGGATCGGTAGGATAGTCAGTTTTACGAGGGTATGTTTGGCAGCATGAGTGAAAGATGCTTTGTTGCGAAATAGGAAGCCAATTCTAGATTTAACTTTGGATTGGAGATGTTTGATGTGAGTCTTGAAGGAGAACTTACAGTCTAACCAGACACCTAGGTATTTGTAGTTGTCCACATATTCTAAGTCAGAACCGTCCAGAGTAGTGATGCTGGACGGGCAGGTGCGGGCAGCGATCGGTTGAAGAGCATGCATTTAGTTTTACTTGTATTTAAGAGCAGTTGGAGGCCACGGAAGGAGAGTTGTATGGCATTGAAGCTCGTCTGGAGGGTTGTTAACACAGTGTCCAAAGAAGGGCCAGAAGTATACAGAATGGTGTCGCCTGCGTAGAGGTGGATCGGAGACTCACCAGCAGCAAGAACGACATCATTGATGTATACAGAGAAAAAGTTGGCCCAAGATTTGAACCCTGTGGCACCCCCATAGAGACTACCAGAGGCCCGGACAACAGGCCATCCGATTTGACACATTGAACTCTATCAGAGAAGTCGTTGGTGAACCAGGCGAGGCAATCATTTGAGAAACCAAGGCTATTGAGTCTGCCGATGAGGATGTGGTGATTGACAGATTCGAAAGCCTTGGCCAGGTCAATCAATACAGCAGCACAGTATTGTTTCTTATCGATGGCGGTTACGATATCGTTTAGGACCTTAAGCGTGGCTGAGGTGCACCCATGACCAGCTCTGAAACCAGATTGCATAGCGGAGACGGTGTGGTGGGATTCGAAATGGTCGGTGATCTGTTTGTTGACTTGGCTTTCGAAGACCTTAGAAAGGCAGGGTAGGATAGATATAGGTCTGTAGCAGTTTGGGTCAAGAGTGTCCCCTCCTTTGAAGAGGGGGATGACAGCAGCTGCTTTCCAATCTTTTGGAATCTCAGACGACACGAAAGAGAGGTTGAACAGGCCAGTAATAGGGGTTGCAACAATTTCGGCAGATAATTTTAGAAAGAAAGGGTCCAGATTGTCTAGCCCGGCTGATTTGTAGGGGTCCAGATTTTGCAGCTCTTTCAGAACATCAGCTGGCTGGATTTGGGAGAAGGAGAAATGGGGAAGGCTTGGGCGAGTAGCTGTGGGGGGTGCAGTGCTGTTGACCGTGGTAGGGGTAGCCAGGTGGAAAGCATGGCCAGCCGTAGAAAAATGCTTATTGAAATTCTCAATTATAGTGGATTTATCGGTGGTGACAGAGTTTCCTATCCTCAGTGCAGTGGGCAGCTGGTAGGAGGTGTTCTTATTCTCCATGGACTTTACAGTGTCCCAGAACTTTTTTGAGTTTGTGTTGCAGGAAGCAAATTTCTGCTTGAAAAAGCTAGTCTTGGCTTTTCTAACTGCCTGTGTATATTGGTTTCTAACTTCCCTGAAAAGTTGCATATCACGGGGGCTGTTTGATACTAATGCAGAACGCCACAGGATGTTTTTGTGTTGGTTAAGAGCAGTCAGGTCTGGAGAGAACCAAGGGCTATATCTGTTCCTGGTTCTAAATTTCTTGAATGGGGCATGCTTTTTTAAGATGGTGATGAAGGCATTTAAAAAAATAACCAGGCATCCTCTACTGACGGGATGAGGTCAATATCCTTCCAGGATACCCGGGCCAGGTCGATTAGAAAGGCTTGCTCGCTGAAATGTTTCAGGGAGTGTTTGACAGTGATGAGTGGAGGTCGTTTGACCGCTGACCCATTACGGATGCAGGCAATGAGGCAGTGATCGCTGAGATCTTGGTTGAAAACAGCAGAGGTGTATTTAGAGGGCAAGTTGGTTAGGATGATATCTATGAGGGTGCCCGTGTTTACGGCTTTGGGGTGGTACCTTATAGGTTCATTGATAATTTGTGTGAGATTGAGGGCATCAAGCTTAGATTGTAGGATGGCTGGTGTGTTAAGCATGTCCCAGTTTTGGTCACCTAGCAGCACGAGCTCTGAAGATTGATGGGGGCAATCAGTTCACATATGATGTCCAGAGCACAGCTGGGGGCAGAGGGTGGTCTATATCAGGCGGCAATGGTGAGAGACTTGTTTTTAGAGAGATGGATTTTTAAAAGTAGAAGTTCAAATTGTTTGGGTACTGACCTGGATAGCAGGACAGAACTCTGCAGGCTATCTCTGCAGTAGATTGCAACACCACCCCCTTTGGACGTTCTATCTTGTCTGAAAATGTTGTAGTTAGGGTTGAAGATTTCAGAGTTTTTGTAGACTTCCTAAGCCAGGATTCAGACATGGCTAGGACATCCGGGTTGGCAGAGTGTGCTAAAGCAGTGAATAAAACAAACTTAGGGAGAAGGCTTCTAATGTTAACATGCATGAAACCAAGGCTATCACGGTTACAGAAGTCATCAAAAGAGAGCACCTGGGGAATATGAGTGGAGCTAGGCACTGCAGGGCCTGGATTCACCTCTACATCACCAGAAGAACAGAGGAGGAGTAGGATAAGGTTACGGCTAAAAGCTATGAGAATTGGTCGTCTATGACGTCCAGAATAGAGAGTAAAAGGAGCAGGTTTCTGGGGCGATAAAACAGCTTCAAGGTATAATGTACAGACAAAGGTATGGTAGGATGTGAATACAGTGGAGGTAGACCATGGCATTTAGTGATGATGAGAGAGATATTGTCTCTAGAAACATAATTGAACCCAGAAGATGTCATAGCATGTGTGGGTGGTGGAATTGAAAGGTTGGATAAGGTATAATGAGCAGGGCTAGAGGCTCTACAGTGAAATAAGCCAATAAACACTAACCAGAACAGCAATGGACAAGGCATATTGAAATTAAGGAGAGGCATGTTTAGTCGAGTGATCATAAGGGTCCCGTGAGATTCAGACAGCTAGCTGGCGGAAGATGGAGGGAGGTCTGTTTTTAGCCACCTCGTGCGTTTCCGTCGGTAGATTAGTGGGGTTCCGTGTGGTAGGGGGGACCAGTCCAATTGCCAAAATAGTTATAGTTATAGTGACCCAAGTAAATTGTCCGATAGACCTATTCAGATAGCAGCCGATAAGACAGCTAACGATTAGCGGGCCGCTGATGGGCATTCAGGTTACGTTGCGACGAAGGGGCCAGTTGGATAACTCCCTCGGGCAGATAACGTCGGTAGTCCAGTCGTGAAGGCTCGATGGGGCTCCGCATCGGCAGTAAAACGGGTCCGGATAGGTGACTGTAGCCCAGGAGTGGCTGATGGAACTCTTCAGCTGGCTAGCTCCGGAATAATTGATGTTAGCTCCGGGACCGATGTTAGCCAATAGTCACTCGGGTAGCAGCTAGCTAACTGCAAGATCCAGGTGTAAATGTCCAGAGCCTGCGGTAGAAATCCGGGGATATGGAGAGAAAATAGGTCCGGTATGCTCTGGTCTGAGTCGCTCTGTACAAAACTGCCGATAGCTTTTCAAGCTAAGAGATAGCTGATGACTGCCAACCGTGGCTAGCTAAACTCCAACGTTAGCCAGTGAACTGGCCAACCTCTGGCTAACCACTGGCTAGCTTCTGTTGTGGATTTCAGATTTGAGGTAAATTATACTTTTTTTTTAATTGGTGAGGCGGGTTGCAGGAGGATGTTTTGAGGTTGAGTTTTTAGAGAAAAATATATAAAAAGATATGCGAAGAAAATATGTAAATATATATATATATACATGGGACACGACAAGATGAAAGGACAAAGACGTCTGACTGCTACGCCATCTTGGAAACGATGATGAGATGAAAAGATGAGAACTCTCTTGGTAGATAGTGTGGTTTACAGCTTATTATAAGGTAGTCTACCTCAGGCGAGCAATTCCTCGAGACTTCTTTAATGTTAGACATTTCACACCAGCTGTTATTGACAAATAGACACACCCCTGCCCCTCGTCTTACCAGACGTAGCTGCTCTGTCCTGCCGATGCACAGAGAAGCCAGCCAGCTCTATATTATCTGTGTCGTCGTTCAGCCACATCTCAGTGAAACATAAGATTTTAAAGTTTTTAATGTCCCATCATGAAATAAAAAATCTTTGTCCAGTTCGAAGGTGAGTAATCGCTGTTCTGATGTCCAGAAGCTCTTTTTGGTCATAGGAGCCAGTAGCAGCAACGTTATGTACAAAATGAGTTACAAACAATGCGAAAAAACAAACAAAACAGTATATCCTCTCCGGCGCCATTTGAACTTGGCCTGTAAATTATAACATTGCAATTTCTGTTTTTCACTCCTCCCGGATTCCCACTTTCTGAACCATTAACATTTATGAGTATGTGTGTGAGATATGTGTGTGATGTGTGTCCGAGGTATGTGTGTGACGTGTGTCCTAGGTGTGTGTAGAGTTACAGTGAGTGTGTGAGGCCAGGGGACATATTCCTACCCAGATTCCTGTGTGATTCCTGTTTACGCATGGAAAGCAACCCCTCCTCCCTCCTTCCTCCCACCCCCGTCTGTGTCCCGAGAGACACAGAGAAAACAGAGAACTGGAAATGATGGCGATAAGTTCTCCTCGCTCTTTCACCCTCGCTCTCTCAACTCTCTTTTACTCTCTCTCCCCCTCTAAACCCACTCTTTCCCTCTCTCACCCTCTCGCTCATTCAACTCTCTTTTACTCTTTCTATCTTGCTCTTTCTTTCTCTCTCTGTCTTGCTCTCTCTCAACTCTCTTTTACTCTCTCTCTCTTCACTTCCTGTGTTCCAAACACAGACCTGTGTCTAAACAAAAAATTGTCCTGAACATCAAATATATAACTATTTCACAAAAGTGTTCCCAGAATATATACAGCCTTAACAATTAGAGGAAACATAATGGGAAGCAATGATGTTGATAAGGGGTGGAGAAGTGTATGTTTGATTGTGCTTGTGTGCATCCGTGCGTATGTGCGTGCGTAAATACCTGCGTGCATGTGTTTGTGCGTACGTTTTGGCATCTCTGGTGAAATTATATCAGTGTGATCACTCCACTTTCTCAGATTGGGATTGTAGACTGTTTCCTCAGACTGGACTGGTAGGGCTGTACCAGAAAGGCTGTGACCAGTAGGGCGGTGGTCGTTAGGGCTGTGACCAGGGCTGCTGTAATAGTGTCCCTGGGACCACCAGAGCTGTATGACCAGAGTTCTGGCACCATAACAGTGTCCCTCCAGCGGTGCTATAATCAGACCGTCCAGTCATCAGACACTGATCTGCTCCCTCCTGTCCCCGTGTTCTGGGTGTTGCAGTACTCAATTACCCTGTAATGACATTAACCGTTTCTCCCGTACGAGTCAATGAGACATGCATCGATGAGATTGTCACCATTAGGCTGGTCCCTGACACTCACGTATTGTAGACACACACACACACACACACACACACACACACACACACACACACACACACACACACACACACACACACAGTACGGATATGAGCTAGTAGGCCAGGGAACACCCTACTTTTCAAACATGTAAATGTTCCATCCACAGAGAGATGAGACAGAGAACAGGGAGGCAGTGACAACCTCTGACAGATTACCACACAATCTGAAAATACACAACGTATCTGTGTGTATGTGTGTTATGTTTTGAACCTGTAGTCTCCTCCCCTGCTACCCTACCAGGGGACTCTTGGGTGGAGGTGTGTGGGGGGGGAGAGGTTTGAGTAAGGGGGGATGCAGGCGAGGTGAGGGTGAGTAAGAGATGAGTCAACTGCCCTCAGCTATAAGAGAAGCCCTGATGGAGCCTGGGAGTGACATACACAAACCCTAAGAGGTAAGATACACTCCCTACTCTCCTCTACACTTCCTTTTTTCACTCTCTCCATCTTACCTCTATCTTTCTCTATAACACTTTTACTCTTTCTCTGTCTGTTATCCTTTCTCATTTCTCTCTCTCTCTCTGTTGTGTTAGTATGTGCTACTGAGATCATATGTATAGATTTGAGCAGGTGATGTAGTTAAACGTTATCTTGTCTGTACTGCATGGTTTGGTTTGATTGTCTTTCATGAAGTGACGTGCCAGTTATTTTAAATTAACATTTTACTTTAAAAAAAGTTCCTTTAAACTTTAGAGAAAACCTTTGAAAGGAAGCATGTGGAATATTCAGCAAGCCAAGTAGATCAGACTGATTTCTGTCTGTTTTCAGTAGGATGAGGTTAGTGCAGTGAGCCTTATCTGTAGTCTATTTATCAGAGGGCAGGCTGTTCTCTCTAAGTGGGGATTTCACCACTGACCCTCTGCCAAGTATTGATTTGTCTAAAACAAACATTAATCTCCAACCAAAACATTACATTGAAGTTTAGACTTTAAATATTATCAGATTTATATTGTTAAAGTGGTGATAATTGTATGTTTGCTCCACAACAGACCATAGTAGAACAACCTGCTTATGTATATATTCTCTCTTACAGGAGTACCCGTGCTGTTCTTTATATAAACAAAGAAACCACCAGGTTCTAGACAAAAACCTGCACACATATTGACACAGGTACACACGTTCAGGCACATACGCGCATTCATCCAAACTACAGATATGGACTGCTCCATGGCCCTCCTGTTGTCCTCTCTGTTGGCTCTGTTCAGCGTGGGGGCGGGAGCTTCACTCTCATTGCATGTAGTGAGGACCAAGGTGAAAGACCTTGCTCAAACCATGGTGATTAGAATCAATAAGGTAATCAACCAATCTATCAATCAGTCATCCAGTCAGTCAATCATTAGTGTACTGATTTATGCAGTCTTTAGCTTGTTGATGAATTAAACAAACAAAAAAACAGCATGTATGGCCTACATTAATCGTATATTAATCACATTTATCTCTTCCTCCAGCTGGATATATCTCCTAACCTAATCGAGGGCATGGACCCATTTCTCCCTGCGGCTGCAGTAGATCAGCATATAGAAAGCCTGCCTTCCATAATGGAGACCATGGGGTTCTACCAGGACCTAATGCTCTTCCTAGACTGGGCAGACCTCAAACAGCTGGTGGAAGACACCTCCACTATGAGGGGTCTGCTGGAGAACTGGATGATATCACGCTGCCCAGGCCGCCAGCAGAAACAGACAGGAGAGGGAGGGCTGTCAGAGGCGCTGAAAGACACTACCAGGAAGTATGGTCTGAGTGTGGGTCCAGTGGCGCTAAACAGACTCAAGGTCTACCTCGGTCGGTTACTACTGAACCTGGATCAGCTGAATTACTGTTACTAATGTTGATAATCACTGAGCAACTGAACTCAGATCAGTTTGTGCCATGCTGAACAATTGTTACTGACAGTGACTGTCACTGAGTAACTGAACAATGATTAACTCGTGACCTGCTGAAAACCTAGAATGAGTTGAAGCAAGACTAGACAGTGGGGTCATGGTGTCTGAAGATTCTCCAAAATGTAGATCATCCCACTGTCACCATCTCCCGCTAAGTTATTAAGACATTTTATATTATATTATTTAGACAAGGACTGTAGATTTATTTATATTTATTTCTATGAAGAAGAGAAAAATAAGCAGCTTTGTTTTGTAGCATTATACACCCGTCAGTCAGTGACACAGGGGAAGTGTTTACTGAGCATTGAATCAGCTGTATTGCAGAATGTACACACACACACGTTGAGCAATGCTGCCTGCTCCAGGGAGGACTAGACTGCATGTGTGTAGTGATGTCATCATACTCACAGAGAGGTTTTCCTGAAAGCTAAGACAGCCTCTGCCAGGAAACCACATGTTTTGATGTTAGAGCAGTGACAGAGAGGGAAGGTGGGGGAGCGACGGGGGCAAGATCAGTTCTCAATGACATTCCAAGATGGATTCTCAATGACAATGTTACATTGCATTCAGATAGAAATGTATAGTATAGAACACATATGATTGTCTATCCTGAAGAGCAGTGAGTCATGTCAGCTCTATTTCATTACATTTCTATATACAACGTTCTGAATATGATGCCTCACTGAACACATCCCAACTCATTCTCTTCTTGACAGTATTAGCACTTATGCCAGCAGCATACCATCATGCATCCCACTGTTGGCTTGCCAATAAAGCTAAGCAGGGTTGGTCCAGGTGGGTTTCTGGATGAGAGACCAGATGCTGCTGGAAGTGGTGTTGGAGGGCCAGTAGGAGGCACTCTGATCTGAAAACATTTTGATTGGGGACATTGTGATGTGTAGGGTGCCATCTATTGGATGGGATGTTAAACAGGTGTCCTGACTGTCTGTGGTCAGTAATAGATCCAATAGCACTTACTGTAAGAGTAGGGGTCTTAACCCTGAGGGCCTGGCTAAATTCCCAACCTGGCTGTCTAATATGCCATCTAATCATCCCCAGCTTCGAATTTGCTCACTCCTCTCCCCTATAATTATTCCCCAGGTTGTTGCTGTAAATGAGAATGTGTGCTAAGTCAAATCACCTGGTAAAAAAAATTATTTATACTGTACTATATTTTTGGTACATTTTATGTAACTATTTAATCTTGGATGATATGCAAAACTCTATTTAATAAAATGGTTTCCTTTTCTATTATTCTGTCTTTATCAGTCTTCCTTCATCAAAGGAATCCTTTGATACACATAGGGCCTGATCCTACACACATCTCAGCAGTTGGTATTCAGACTTACGTTATACAGCTTAGTAAATGGCTTTGGATGCGTGGTTCCCTTGAGCACGCTGAATACATTTTATTAAACAGCTGAAAACCCTCTCACTTGCTGGCCAACAGATGTTCTCTTGGAGTTTTCATTCAATAGGGTTTTCATTGCATTTATCTAAAGCCATCCCTTTAAATTTAGTGTACCTTTAATTTGAATTTTCTCAACAAACTCACTGGAACATATGGAGAGTATTATCCAGAATATTAAGGATCAATGAAAGAAAGCCATGTAAATACACATACTTGTATCACATTTTCAGCACCAATTGGTAGATTTAAAAATACTGTGATCTTGTATATTATTTAGGGTTAGGAAAGTATTTATGAATAATATTTTTTAAATAGGTTTGGAGAGACTATACGCACAAAATATATTGATGAATGAAAAAACAATATCCTGAAATTTGCCATATTCCATGAAATATTGGAAGTTGAGAAAACTGTACGATATGGTCCTATAAATCTACCCTAATAATCCTCACTTATCATGAAACTGTGATGACAATGGTCCAGTCTAAAGTGAACTGTGCACCAGACTCCATGTTTAAACTATGACACAACTGTGGGAAGCATTGCAGTCAACGTGGGCCAGCATCCCTGTGGAACGCTTTCGACACCTTGTAGTATAACGATACAGGGGGAGACCCAGATGCAGACACAGGAGGCAGATGGTTGGAGTCTCTGATATTTATTATAGTCCAAGGGGCAGGTAAGAGACAGGTCGTGGACAGGCAAAAGATCATAAACCAGGTCAGAGTCCAGGAGGTACAGAGTGGCAGGCAGGTTCGAGGTCAGGGCAGGCAGAATGGTCAGGCAGGCGGGCTCAGAGTCTGGGCAGGCAAGGGTCAAAACCCAGAGGACTAGAAAAACAGAGATAAGGAAAAAGCAGGCGCACGGAAAAACCATGCTGGTTAACTTGACAAGACAAGACGAACTGGCAAAAGACAAACAGAACACAGGAATAAATACCCAGGGACTAATGGGGAAAACAGGTGACACCTGGAGATGTGTGGAGACAATCACAAAGACAGGTGAAACAGATCAGGGCATGACATGTAGAGTCTATGCCCTGATGAATTGAGGCTGTTCTGAGGGCAAATGGCATGCAACTAAATATTAGGAATGTGTTCCTATTGTTTTGTACACTCAGCATATTAGGCAATAATTAAGACTAGGCAAAGTGATTGTGTAATGCAAAATTTGTATTAAAAGTACTACCATTGCCACATTTGATGTACAGTCACATTCACTCATTATTTGGAACTTGGTCAATTAGCATCATCACTATATTTCCTTTGCAAAACCTCAGACTTTCATGATTACCAGCTGAGATAAACTTTTTTGAGTTGATTTTATTCCTGGCTCAGAGTTTGTCTGGGCAGTGTCTAACATCATCCTAAAACCTACTCTGAGCTGGGAGTTTTTTTATTCAGATAGGCTACATGTCCTAAATGATTGCACAATTTGTAATACTTTAGCCTAATATGATCCACTATTGCTAGCTATCCTTAGGAACAACCACACAAACGTGGCAGAGGAAAGAAATGGTAACAAGCAATGTAATGGTATGATGCGAAATGTAAGGAAACTAACACTGAAGTCAGTAACAGTTATAAATGTATGTGGGTATTGTTCAATCCTATTCTTACAAATTGTGCTAAGTTAGGATATTATACTGAATTAAATCAACCAGACTCAGAGGTAAACTTCAACATGTCTTTACTCCATCACTGTCTGTGTAACACGCCCCCCACTACTTTACTGACGTGGTGACGTCATACATCACTATGTCACATCAATACACGATATCCCCCCTTTACTTGGATATGAACTTCGATGTCAACATGACATCCACAACAACACTCATTCTTTCCCTGTATAGCAACCTTTGTGTTACCAATAAATAACTGAATTATGTTCAATATCTTATTATTTCTGTTCTCCTAACGGACTTTCCTTTTTAAGCTTACTTCTAAGCAAAACAAAAGTGTTATTATCATCTATTTATTTAGATTATTTTGTAACAAAACATTCTGCACAACATAACTGAAACATTCAGAGTCTTCGCATTAGTCTTTTGTACTTGTCATTTTTCAGTTTATACTGGTTTTCTTTACCTCTTGCCGTGCAGGATAATTATTTAATGACAACAGTGGCGACCCATCATTCAGGGCAGTTGGGGCAGAGCCTGTTTTTGGGGGGGCTTGCCTGTTTTGCATGTTATTTTGGGATTAATACGTGTCACATATCAGTTTGCAAACAATGTAAAAAAAAATATATATATATATATATCATTGAGTTAATAAAGCCACATACTCAAAAAAACAAAAAGAGACCGTGTTTGTAAGGCAGCTCCAAAATGTGGTGGTGGGGCAAGCCAGCAGAATACACGGAGCGTTGCGCCGTGATTGGCTCAGTGTTCTGTCACTCATGGGGACACTACGTCATACGTCACCGCCAAGTCTAAGGGTAGAGCTCGAAAATTGAAGCCCCTTGGGTCCTGCCATAGAGTTACATTACAAGTGCCCATCCGAGAAGGCTCAATGCTATTGGCCATATAGAAAATGCAGTCAAATCACATTATATCTACAGAAGCTTTCTTAAATAGCAGTCATCATGAATCAAGTCGACAATCTACTGGCAAATCCTTTTTAATCCCTGTCATATGAAGATAAATAATGAAGAGAAATTATAGATAAAATGTATCGGTGCTCATTGGCCATAAACACAACAAGTTGGAAATCGTAAATTCAACAATGAGTGATTTGGAAGGAATCAGTGGCTAACCACCTTTCTGTTCAAGTGAGCACAGCATAACAAGGTGAGTCCAAAAATGTATTGTATGCTGCTGCATAAATTATGTAATATGCCAGGGAGATATGTATACCAGGGAGATATGTATACTGAAAGTAATTCTAAGTGTCTGTTGTGTAGAAAGCTGTTAGTAGCCCACGTGCCTCAGCCTAATCATTTGGTCTATTTTCACCTCTTCATTTCGCCTACTGTTCTGACTTGGTGGTGCACATGTAGCCTATAACCTGTTTTTGAGAAATGTAACCATCAAATATTGTAAGAGCTTTCATTGTCTGCTTAAATGCTCCTTTTATTTATCCTACGGTTCTGACTTGGTGTACAGGGAGAACACTGTAAGAGCGGCCCATGTTCTGAATTCTATCACTGTACATTTCAAAAGTACTGAACAAATAGTTATATTGAATACGTCCGTCCTAGCTCACTCATTAATGTCTTAATCGAAATTACGGATTGCCTCTTATCCGCTTGTCATCCCCTTATGACATAGTTTTTACATCTCAATTGTCAGTAGAAACCACATTTGTTTAAGCAAGTCAGCAATGTTTTTTAAAAGGCAGTAAATGAGGCAGAATGAACTGTTTCGCTGCCAGACAAGGCTCTGCTAATAGTCAGGTGTAGCAGTGGTAAGGTGTTGGGACTGCTGTTGGGACTCTGCGGTTGGGACAGCTTTATGTAGGCCCTAACAGTTAATGGGAACCGTTTGTCACCGTTATAGTGCAAATAATGTATTGTTAAGTGTTGTGTATTGGCTTTGCTGGCACGCATCCCACTTTCTTTCTTTTTTGCCCCACCAAGATTTGCATGCTAAAATCGCTATTAAATGACAAAGTCTGTTTACTTCTGTGGCAGTTTCATTTGTCTGTGATGCCTGACTGGCACAGATAGTCTCTGCTTTGGACTCTATGTAATGTCACAGAGTAGGACTATGTTCCACAGTCTCTTTGGTTGTGGATCTGGCTCATCAATTGTATTTCTTATCACAAATGTCATATTCCTGGAATACTTGGCTGGAGATTGAACAACCACATTGTTTCCCTCCTTACTGATCACAGTGTGCGGTGTCTCGTTGAAGGTTGTTGTGAACTTTTCTGTTTGTCCTGTTTTAGGAGAACCTGGTCACCGATGTCCACGTCTGAGTGTTTGGCTCTGCGATGGTTGTCAGCATAGATCTTGGATTTCCCTTTCTGCTCTGAATCACAGTCCCATGTTTCCAGGTCACTCTGTCATGTAGCTATATCCGGAAGTTTCCCCCTCGTTTTCCTTTTTAAAAGGAGCTCAACTGTGCTGGTAGAGGGATCAATGGACCTGTAGACAGTCACGTACTTGTTTAGCTCCCGCTTCCAGTCCTGCCCCTCAGTTTGTGCAATGCAAATCCGTTTCATGAGTGAGGCATTTTGCCACTCCACTTCACAATTTGCCTGTGCCCATTTTGGCGTAGTTTTTGCATGCTGTATCCCATTTTCCTGGCAGAAGTTCTGGAACTGGGATGACATGTACTGTGTGCCACAGTCAGATCGATTGTTAATGGTAGACCATTAATGACTGAAAATAGTCTCCAGACTATCAATCACCTTTTCTGCAGTAATAGATTGCATGATATCATATTCATAATATCTGCTGTATTAGTATACAACTACTAGCTTTGAGTGTCCTATTGGTAGTGGACCCAAATGATCAGTGGCGATGTCCTGCCACGGCTCATCAGGTAGCGCTGTGGGTCTCAGCGGTTCTGGCATATCTGGTCGTGCTACAGTCTGACAACTTGACGTGTCTCTCTGCAGCCTTGTCCATGCCCCGCCACCATACTTTACTCCTGAGATGTTGTTTTGTGCCTACAATGCCCCAATGTCCCTGGTGAGCAAAGGCTAGAGACCTCGATTGTGGAAAAACAATGCGTGTTCCCCTTAGGATTAGTTGTCCAATTACACACAGTTAATTTGCTATAACACCCACTCTGAATAGAATTTCTCACCTCTCTTAGCTCTTCATCTGTAGCTGATGCTTCCTCCACTTCCCAAATCAAATTTTATTTGTCAAATGCGCCGAACACACCAGGTTTAGACCTTACAGTGAAATACTTACTAACAAGCCCTAAACCAACAAGAAAAATAAGTGTTAAGTAAAAAATAGACAAGTAAACATTTTTTTTACAATTAATTAAAGAGCAGCAGTAAAATAACAATAGCGAGGCTATACACAGGGGGTACCAGTACAGAATCAATGTGCGGGGGCACCGGTTAGTCGAGGTTATTGAGGTAATATGTACATGTAGGTAGAGTTAAAGTGACTATGCATAGATAATAAACAGAGAGTAGCAGCATCATAAAAGAGGGGGGGGATGCAAATAGTCTGGGTAGCCATTTGATTAGCTGTTCAGGAGTGTTATGGCTTGGGGGTAGAAGCTGATAAGAAGCCTTTTGGACCTCGACTTGGCGCTCCGGTACAACTTGCCGTGTGTTAGCAGAGAGAACAGTCTATGACTAGGGTGGCTGGAGTCTGACAACATTTTTTTAGGGCCTTCCTCTGACACCGCCTGGTGTAGAGGTCCTGGATGGCAGGAAGCTTGGCCCCAGTAATGTACTGGGCCATACGCACTGCCATCTGTTGTGCCTTGCGGTAAGAGGCCGAGCAGTTGCCATACCAGACAGTGATGCAACCAGTCAGGATGCTCTCAATGGTGCAGCTGTAGAACATTTTGAGAATCTGAGGACCCGTGCCAAATCTTTTCAGTCTCCTGAGGGAGAATAGGCTTTGTCGTGCCCTCTTCACGACTGTCTTGGAGTGATTGGACCATGATAGTTTGTTGTTGATGTGGACACCAAGGAACTTGAAGCTCTCAACCTACTCCACTACAACCCCCGTCAACAAGAATGGGGGCGTGCTCGGTCCTCCTTTTCATGTAGTCCACAATCATCTCCTTTGTCTTGATCACGTTGAGGGAGAGGTTGTTGTCCTTGCACCACACGGTCAGGTCTCTGACCTCCTCCCTATAGGTTGTCTCATCGTTGTCGGTGATCAGGCCTACCACTGTTGTATCATTGGCAAACTTAATGATGGTGTTGGAGTCGTGCAGTCATGAGTGAACAGGGAGTACAGGAGGGATCTGAGCACGCACTCCTGAGGGGCCCCCGTGTTGAAGTTCAGCGTGGAGGATGTGTTACCTACCCTTACCACCTGGGGGCGGCCTGTCAGGAAGTCCAGGATCCAGTTGCAGAGGGAAGTGTTTAGTCCCAGGGTCCTTAGCTTAGTGATGAGCTTTGAGGGCACTATGGTGTTGAATGCTGAGCTGTAGTCAATGAATAGCATTCTCACATAGGTGTTCCTTTTGTCCAGGTGTGAAAGGGCAGTGTGGAGTGCAGTAGAGATTGCATCATCTGTGTATCTGTTGGTGCTGAATGCAAATTGGAGTGGGTCTAGGGTTTCTGGGATAATTGTGTTGATGTGAGCCATGACCAGCCTTTCAAAGCAGGTCATGGCTACAGACGTGAGTGCTACGAGTCGGTAGTCATTTAGGCAGGTTACCTTCATGTTCTTGGACACAGGGACTATGGTGGTCTGCTTGAAACATGTTGGTACTGCAGACTTGGTCAGGGACAGGTTGAAAATGTCAGTGAAGACACTTGCCAGTTGGTCAGCGTATGCTCTGAGTACACGTCCCGTTTATCCCCGCGGCCTTGTGAATGTTGACCTGTTTAAAGGTCTTACTCACATCGGCTACGGAGAGCATGATCACACAGTGGTCTGGAACAGCTGATGCTCTCATGCATGTTTCAGTGCTACTTGCCTCTAAGTGAGCATAGAAGTAATTTAGCTCACCTGGTAGGCTCGTGTCACTGGGAAGCTCGCATCTGGAGTTTCGTTCAGAGCCACAAATCTCACATACTCCTCTGCTCTGTGTGTGTGAGTCTTTCACTGCAGTCTTTCCAATTAGACGAGACAGAGGGTCAGCGATGATGTTTTTCCCTGGTATGTGGACAACACAAAAGTCATAGGGTTGGAGTCTCAGCACCCACCCAGCGAGGACTGTAAATAGCTTCTAGCGCCTTATGATCAGTCACTAGATCAAATTCCCTGCCGTATATGTACGGGTGAAGCCTTTCACAAGCCCAAACCAATGCAAGGGCCTCACCCTCAGTTTGTGAATATCTGCATTCACACTCTGTCAGACTCCTGCTCACATAACAGACTGGAACCATTTCTCTGTGTCGTTCTTGCATGACCACAGCTCCTAGGCCAACTGGTCCTGCGTCTGCTATTACTTTTGTGGGAGCGTCTTTGTCAAAGTACGCCAGTGTCACGGCTTCAGACAGTTTCTATTTTAATGTCTGAAATGCCTTCTTCTGTTCCGGTCCGAATTGAAATGTCAGGCTCGGAGGCCTCGACCACTGCTCTCACTCTTTTAGTTATGGACCCAATGCCCTTCTGTGAGAGTTACATGCCCATGAACACCAATGTGTCCATGTTGAACTGACATTTGAGTTGAGAGTAAGCCCACAGTTCTCCAGCCTATTGAGTCCAGCATGTAGCCGCTGGTCATGGGTTTCCTTGTCTGGGGCGTGGACGATGATGTCATCTGATATGTTCTCCACCCCCTCGATGCCTGCCAGTGCTGTTGCGATTTCATTTTGATACTGCTCGCTCGCCTTATAACTCCAAATATGAGCCTTTCATATCTATATATCCCATTATCCACTGCAAACGTCGTTATGCCTCTCGACTCTGCTGTTAGCTCCAATTGATGATAGCCCCATCCAGTTTACTGAACATTACAGACCCTTTCATTCCTTGCAAAAGTTAATCTACTGTGGGGATTGGGTACCTTCCACATATGATCGCTGTGTTCGCTTGTCTCATGTCCAGACACAGTCTTATGTTGCTGTCTGTATTTGGCACTACCACTACTGGATTCACCCATGGTGTGGCACCATCCATTCTCTCGATTAAGTCCATGTTTTGTAGTTCCTCTATCTTTTTCTCCACGGCTTCTCTCAGGTGGAATGGTACATGCCTAAGGGCCTGTGCTACTGGTGTCACATGTAGGTTTATCTACTTTGTGTTTAGCTTACCCACCCCTTCAAACAACTTGGGGTATTGCTGTTTTATCTGCATTTTTACATCTGTCACTGCTGCTATGTCAACACCCACTTGCTTGATGAGCATGCATATAGCTTTTTATCAGTCAGTGATGAACGGCACCTGTTTTCATTGGCTTTCAACATTTCCCATGTGCTCTCATCTACTATGTTACTCGTGACCCCAGAGTCAATTAACATTAATAAATTGACCCCTCCCACTGAGAACGTGATCCTGTCTGAGTTACAGTTCTCTTTTACCACAATTGCATAGGTGCGGTTTTGTTCCTCTGAATCAACATACTTCACAATCTGTTTCGAGTAACCTTTGGTCTTGCACATTTTTTCAATATGGTCCTTCCTATTAAATTTCTTGCAGGTCTGCCCACGTGCTGGACAAGCAGGGTCCTTTAAAAAATATCTGGAAAATTATCTGCACGTCCACAACGATTGCACACCTTCTCTGATGTCTTTTCCTTCTGCATTATTTAATTTTTTTAAACACGATGCACAGTCTCTTTATCTTTAGCATCTGTACTCACGTGCATGGCGGGTATTTGCCCTGGGCCCTGTTAGCCCAGGGCCCTCCTCCAATAGTTTTCTGCGCACATATTCCATATTAAATTTGCTCAGTATGGCATCTCCAATGTGATTGTCTTTATCTCCAGCAAAGTCACAATCTTTAGCTACTTGTCAAAGACGAGTAACAAATTGCTGAACTGTCTCACCAGTTTTCAGTGTTAGTTGATAACATGTCTGTGTCGCGAACTCTGTGTTCACCTGTGGCACAAGGCATGCATTTAACATCAGCCACAGCCCTGACGTAGTCCGTTGGTTCTCTGGTGTCTGCGACTGTGGAGAAAACGTCCTGCACATCTGTCCAAGCATGATGTCGAAGCAAAGCTCTCCTCCGTTGTTTTGTAACTGCATCAATGTCACCGGATAGTATTAATCCTTTACCATCCGTGAACACTTTGGCACAGTGTTTTCTATCTTGACCACACTAACTCATTTTTCAGATTTAACTATTGTTTTCAAAAGTTATTCTCGTCACCATTGTTCAATCCTATACTTACAACTTGTACTAAATTAGGATATTATACTGAACTAAATCAACCAGACTCAGAGTTAAACTTCAACATGTCTTTACTCCATCACTGTCCATGTAACAAGCCCCCATTCCTTTACTGATGTGGTGACATCATATATCAGTATGTCACATCAATACACGACAGGTATAACTGACGGTGGCTACCGATAGTGGCTACTATTTAACACGATACAAAATGTAAAACATATTGTGAAAGGTCTGACCATATATATATATATATATATATATATATATATATATATATATATATATATATATATATATATATATATATATATATCATTAAAGCTGCACTGCATAACATATATATTTTTAGGGGGTAGATCAGCTTTAATATTGCAGATAGATTGCACTAGGTAAGTTTGTGTGTACAGGTGTGTTTGTAGACCCCTCTTGCTAGAATACACTATATATTCTAGATAGAACTCAATTTCCCAGAAACCCCTCTCTCATAGGTTGGTCAACATCTGCTCTGAGACTTTGTGGCTGTGGTAACTAGTGACAACCCAACAGATTTGAGACTGTGGATGCCAATGCAATTACAATGATGGACAAGATTGATTACAACTCAATTCCATTTTAAACATTCTCAAACATTCTACACCGGCTAGATCTCATTTTTATATTGTAATAAAAAAGATTAACATTGTCAGCCAGAAAAGTAGCTAACGTAAGCAGTGGTAATTTTGGCATGTAAATCTTGGTGGGGCAAACTACATTTTTGGGGGGGATGAATGCCAGCAAAGCCACTAGACAACACAACACTAAACAATACATTTTTGCACTATAATGATGACAAACGGTGCCCACAAACTGTTAGGGCCTACATAAAGCTGTCTCAACAACAGAGTCCCAACACCTTACCATCGCTACACCTGGCTATCAGCGGAGCCTTGTCTGGCAGCGAAACAGTTCATTCAGCCTCATTTACTGCATTTAAAAAAAACATAGCTGATATGGCTGACTTGCTTAAACAAATGTGGTTTCTATTGACAATTGAGATGTTCAAGCTATGGCATAAGGGGACGACAAGCAGATAAGAGGCAATCCATAATTTCGATAAAGACATGTATACACGAGCTATGATGGATGTAGTCATTATAACTATTTGTTCAGCACTTTGGAAATGTACAGCAATAGAACTCAGAACATAGGCCGTTCTTACAGTGTTCTCCATGTACACCAAGTCAGAACCGTAGGATAAATAAAGGGGGCATACAGTTCCTTGCAAAAGTATTCATCCCCTTGGCGTTTTTCATATTTTGTTGCATTATAACCTGTAATTTAAATTGATTTTTATTTGGATTTCAAGTAATGGACATTCACAAAATAGTCCAAATTGTTGAAGTGAAATGAAAAAATAAGATCTGGTGCCACCAATTACATTCAGAAGTCACATAATTAGTTAAATAAAGTCCACATGTGTGCAATCTAAGTGTCACATGATCTCAGTATATATACACACACACCTGTTCTGAAATGCCCCAGATTTAGCAACACCACTAAGCAAGGGGCACCACCAAGCAAGCGGCACCATGAAGACCAAGGAGCTCTTCAAACAGGTCAGGGACAGAGTTGTGGAGAAGTACAGATAAGGGTTGGATTATAAAAAAATATTTTAACATTGAAACTTTGAACATCCCACGGAGCACCATTAAATTGAATCAAATTAAATTAAATTGTGGGGCGGCAGGGTAGCCTAGTGTTGGACTAGTAACCGTAAGGTTTCAAGTTCGAATCCCCGAGCTGACAAGGTTGTTCTGTTGTTCTGCCCCTGAACAAGGCAGTTAACCCACTGTTCCTAGGCTGTCATTGAAAATAAGAATTTGTTCTTAACTGACTTGCCTAGTTAAATAACGGAAGAAAAAAACTCCATTATTAAAAAATTGAAAGAATATGGCACCACAACAAACCTGCCCACCAAAACTCAGATCAGGCAAGTAGGGCATTAATTTGAGGCAACAAAGAGACCAAAACCCTGAAGGAGCTGCAAAGCTCCACAGCAGTGACTGGAGTAGGACCACTTTAAGCCATACACTCCACAGAGCTGGGCTTTAAGGAAGAGTGGCCAGAAAAAGCCATTGCTTAAAGGAAAAAACAAGCAAACATGTTTAGTGTTTGCCAAAATATGTGTGGGAGACTCCCCAAACATATGGAAGAGGGTACTCTGGTCAGATGATACTAAAATTGAGCTTTTAGGCGTAAACCCAACACCTCTCATCACCTGAGAACACCATCCCCACATCCCACGGCGTTATGCTGTGGGATGTTTTTCGTCAGCAGGGACTAGGAAACTAGTCAGAATTGAAGGATGGCGCTAAACACAGGGAAATTCTTGAGGGAAACCTGTTTCAGTCTTCCAGAGATTTGAGACTGGGCCGGAGGTTCACCTTCCAGCAGAACAATGACCCTAAGCAATCCAATTGAGAATCTGTGGTATGACTTAAAGATTGCTGTACACCAGCGGAACCCATCCAATTTGAAGGAGCTGGAGCAGTTATGCCTTGAAGAATGGGAAAAAAAATCCTAGTGGCTAGATGTGCCAAGCTTGTAGAGACGTACCCCAAGAGACTTGCAGCTGTAATTGTTGCAAAAGGTGGCTCTACAAAGTATTAACTTTGGTGGTGAATAGTTATGCGCGCTCAAGTTCTGTTTTTTTGTCTTATTTCGTGTTTGTTTCACAATTAAAAATATTTTGCATCTTCAAAGTGGTAAATCAAATGATACAAACCTCACAAAAATCTACTTTTAATTGCAGGTTGTAAGGCAACAAATTAGGAAAAATGTCAAGGGGGTGAATACTTTGCAAGCCACTGTATAAGCAGACAATGGAAGCTCTTACAATATTCAATTATTACATTTCTCTAAAACAGGTTACATGTGCACCACCAAGTCAGAACAGTAGGCAAAATTAAGAGGGGAAAATAACCCAAATTATTAGGGTGAGGCACGTGAGCTACTAACAGCTTTATACACAACATACGCTTAGTATTACTTTCTTAGCTACAGTATACATATCTCCCTGCCATATTACATAATTTATGCAGCAGCGTACAAGACACTTTTGGACTCACCTTGTTGTGCTGTGCTCAGTTTAACAGGAAGGTGGTATGGCGGTCCTTCATGAGCACATTTTGTCAACAAACTTTGTTATCAAAGTCTGGAATTCTCTTGATTTATGGTGCTTTCAAGACAACTGGGATCTCAAAAATAAACAAGGTCGAATCATGATAACGTCAGTGTCGTAGCTCTAGAAAGAGGCCCGAGTTCCCGACTTACAATTCCGAGTTGGATCATTTCCTGAGTTCCCAGTTGTCTTGAACTGACTGAAGTCAGATTTCCAAGTTCTGAGTTAACAGTTGTTTTATACCAGGCTGAAATCATGCTGGATTGACAGCATGGCCAATGTTGAATGTTTATCATTTTAAGCTTGGAAAAGAGACCCTTAAATCGAGAATTGGAACCACACACCCACACCCACTCCACTGAATAGCAGGCTAGTGATTGATTTGCAATGCTTGCAGATAGCCACTAATTCCTTCCAAACCCCTCATTGTTGAATTTGCGATTTACAACTTGTAGTGTAATGTTTATGTCTAATGGCTGATGAGCACTGATACGTTTTATTTATAATTTCTCTTCATTTGACAATGATTGAAAAGGATTTGCTAGTAGATTGCCAACATGATGCATGATAATGACTGCTTGTCTAGCTTGATAGCTAAGATTTTGAAAGTATGATTTTGACATGAACAGTCCAATCAAAGCTACGGTAGATATAACGTGATTTGACGTCATTTTATCTGTGGCCAATGACCTTGAGCCTTCTTGGATGGGCACTTCTAATGTAGCTATGGCAGCACCCAAGGGGCATGAATTTTCTGCCCTTAGATTTGGCAGTGACATAGGGACACTATGTTTGACAGAACACTGAGCCAATCACGGTGCAACTAGAGAACATTACCAACCTCTACGCTCCGTATTTTCCGCAGGCTGCCCCAACACTACAAAAAGTATTTAGCTAGGTTGAAACACCTACATTTTGGAGCTGTCTTACTCAAGAAAGCAAAAAATAGTGAATGTTTGTATGGAAGATTTATTAACACCTCTTACATCTAGACGTTCCGCTAGCGGAACACCTGCTCCAATATCCAATGATAGGCGTGGCGCGAATTACAAATTCCTCAAAAATCCAAAAACTTCAATTTTTCAAACATATGACTATTTTACACCATTTTAAAGACAAGACTCTCCTTTATCTAACCACACTGTCCGATTTCAAAAAGGCTTTACAGCGAAAGCAAAACATTAGATTATGTCAGCAGAGTACCCAGCCAGAAATAATCAGACACCCATTTTTCAAGCTAGCATATAATGTCACAAAAACCAAAACCACAGCTAAATGCAGCACTAACCTTTGATGATCTTCATCAGATGACACTCCTAGGACATTATGTAATACAATACATGCATGTTTTGTTCAATCAAGTTCATATTTATATCAAAAAACAGATTTTTACATTAGCATGTGACGTTCAGAACTAGCATTCCCACCGAACACTTCCGGTGAATTTACTAAATTACTCACGATAAACGTTCACAAAAAACAAATTATTTTAAGAATTATAGATACAGAACTCCTTTATGCAATCGCGGTGTCCGATTTTAAAATAGCTTTTTGGTGAAAGCACATTTTGCAATATTCTGAGTAGATAGCCCGGCCATCATGGCTAGCTATTTTGACACCCACCGAGTTTGGTACTAACCAAACTCAGATTTACTATAAGAAAAATTGGATTACCTTTGCTGTTCTTCGTCAGAATGCACTCCCAGGACTTCTACTTCAATAACAAATGTTGGTTTGGTTCCAAATAATCCATAGTTATATCCAAATAGCGGCGTTTTGTTCGTGCGTTCAAGACACTATCCGAAGGGTAAAGAAGGGTGACGCGCCCGGCGCGTTTCGTGACAAAAAAAGTAAAAATATTCCATTACCGTACTTCGAAGCATGTCAAACGCTGTTTAAAATCAATTTTTATGCAATTTTTCTCGTAAAAAAGCAATAATATTCCGACCGGGAAACCCTGTTTTTGTTCAAAGACGAAAAAATAAAAACATGGTGTCGGCTCATGCACGCATCCCCAGTCTCATTGTTCTCAGATCGACCACTATCCAAATGCGCTACTGTTTTTCAGCCATGGCCTGCAAAGTCATCATTCACCGTTCTGCCGCCTTCTGAGAGCCTATGGGAGCGTTAGAAAATGTCCCGTTATGCCAGAGATCCCCTGTTTTGGATAGAGATGATCAAGAAGGCCAAGAAATAGTCAGAGAGGGCGCTTCCTGTTTGGAATCTTCTCAGGTTTTGGCCTGCCAGATGAGTTCTGTTATACTCACAGACACCATTCAAACAGTTTTAGAAACTTTGGAGTGTTTTCTATCCAAAGCTAATAATTATATGCATATTCTAGTTTCTGGGCAGGAGTAGTAATCAGATTAAATTGGGTACGTTTTTTATCCGGCCGTGAAAATACTCTCCCCTATCCATAACAAGTTAACTCAATTTTTTTTACATTGTTTGCAAACAGATAATGTGACACATATTAATGCCAAAATAACATATACAGGCAACAAATAAAATGTTTTATTTATTTTTTGCTAAAAATGTGGGGTTCAAAATGAACGTAAGCAATGTTGAGATAGCTTTAGTACATTAGCTATCTCACACATCCTTAATAACTAAATCTTTTGTCCTTCTCTGACTCCTATCCACCCCATTTTCGAACATTGCTATGGGCACAGCCAAACGGAAATAATGGATTCAACTTTCGCTTTACTTTCCTACTGCAGCATGCAGGTGGAAAACTTGCCAGAGTAAATGATTTGAAAGAGTAGGGTACAAGGGTGTAACTAGAACCTTGGATTAAATGCCTCTCCCCGCTGTAATTCCCATTAAGACCACAAGATGTCACTAAATTATCTTCACTGGGCAGTTACCCTGGTACTTTTAAAAAACGTCCATTTTCTAAAAACATTTCATGAAATAACTAGAGTAAACTGTAGCCCTTTATTTACCGTCATAGTTTATTCGCCTAAGCATGACCATCATCCACATACCAATTTCTTTCCAAACGTTGTTTTTTTGTGTCAGAAATTAGACATTTTTCTTAGGGGGGGTGCTAATTACAAGTAAACAAGTACTTTTATATTTATTTAATTCAAGTTCACTAACATTAGCTAGATATACTAGGCTACTTCATTTGTGATAATAATGGTATTGTGTTGTGTTAGAGGTCATCCACCAAGCCAATAACTATAATGATAAACTATAGGCTACATAACTCTATTAAACGTTGGTGAGCATTAACATTAGAGGAAAGTTGATCATTTATCGTTCTGCAGTTCTACACCTGTTAATCAACTGATCAACCCATCCTACTGTGTACGCTGCCTATGAATAAGGTAGTAACACAAGAAGATTCATGAGGTCTCTAACGCACAGATACTGGCTCAGACCATTCAGTGCTTTCAGAAGGGGCGCAACTTTCGCTGGGGACGGAGTGGTCATGACCCCCCACATTCTGAAATTGCATTTTTCTCTCCCCCAGTTTTATCATTGCACTGTGATACCAAATACAGCATTGGTGTACTTTAGGACCAGGCAGACGCCTTAGAGCGGTCGGGTAGGCTGTTTGGAGGTTTCAGACAGCTGGATTTAGGACTGTGCACACACCAAAGAGCGGGCGGACAGGCTGAGTGAAGGCAAAGCTTCCGAAAGGCTGGCTGGTCCAGCACAGAAGAGTTGAACAGAGGCAGCTGCTGTCAGTGTTTGTATTGCACTCTTTCTCCCAGTTGTAAAAGCAAGCAGAGCAGAAACTGGCTAATCTTTAGTTGACTGATGTAGCTGGTAAGGTAACTGCTATTTAACAAGAGAAAAAAAACGAAACGGCTTGTTCCCAGTGCTGAGCTGATAGCCAACGTTACATGTTAGTTACACTAATGTTTCATCCCCTCTTGACTGAGGTAAATGAATAAGCTAGCTAGATCTACAATTAGAGAGAGAGAGCTGGCCAAAAGTAAGTATTATTTTTGAATCATTCACATTAGGCCCGAATCAAACGCTGAAACCAGCGGCCAAATAATTGAAGACCGATAATTGTGAAAAAATGTTGGTGCAATGTGAGTTTTTATTAGAGTCAGTATAGCAATGTAATGTTATTGATTTGTCAGTTTCCCTATCTAATTCCCCACTTTTAACACTGACACAGTAATAAACAGCTCTACAGGCTTCACAGTCATGGTGCACTGTCAATACACAACACTATGAACATCATGTCTTAGCAGGATCAGATGGTGACAGGTGTAGGGTCAGACAGTCAGGGAAGACAGGTCTATGGAGCTTAGGTGAATTTTGCAGTATATTAACGATATATATATTAACAATATAAAATTATACAAAGTTCCATCTTGAGTTGATGGGTAGACCTACAGTAGCTACAGGACAGCAGCTTAATGCTACAGTCTGGGATCTGGGAATAATAGTAATTTCAATTATTAAACCATTGATTATATTATTGGATAATATAATGCATAAATGTACAACAAGGTCATTATTTGTCATGCCTTATCTTAGGAGGATCAGATAATGACGGGTCTGACCTCTGTGATTGCCAACAAGGGTTTTGCCACCAAGTACTAAGTCATGTTTTGCAGAGGGGTCAAATACTTATTTCCCTCATTAAAATGCAAATCAATTTATAACATTTTTTACATGCATTTTTCTGGATTTTTTCGTTGTTATTCTGTTTCTCACTGTTCAAATAAACCTACCATTAAAATTATAGACTGATCATTTCTTTGTCAGTGGGCAAACGTACAAAATCAGCAGGGGATCAAATACTTTTTTCCCTCACTGTAGCTTACCTCTGGGCAGTTGTCTTGGAGCCTTACCCTGGGCGCATACTGAGCAGGAGGAAACATAAACCCTCACGTCCCTTGCCAAGGTAGGCCACCAGTACTTCCCACTCAGACACATCACCGACCAGAGGAGGGTGATGTGTGGGCCCAATAGATCAACTGGTCACGGAGAGCAGACGGAACGTACAGACGCCTGACGGGACACTGGAGTGGAGCGGGCTCTGTACGCAACGCCTGCTCAATGTCCGCGTCCAGCTCACACACGACTGGTGCTACCAGGCAGGAGGCCGGGAGTATGGGAGTCTGATCCATGGGCCGCTCCTCTGTGTCATACAGCCGGGACAGTGCGTCTGCCTTCATTTTGGGAACCTGGTTTGTAGGACAGGGTAAACACTAAACGGGTAAAGAACATGGCCCACCTTGCCTGATGAGGATTCAGTCTCCTCGCTGCCCGGATGTACTCCAGGTTGCGGTGGTCAGTCCAGATGAGGAAAGGGTGTTTAGCCCCCTCAAGCCAATGTCGCCACGCCTTCAAGGCTTTAACCACAGCCAACAGCTCCCAGTCCCCTACATCATAGTTCCGCTCCGCAGGGCTGAGCTTCTTCGAGAAGAAAGCACAGGGGCGGAGCTTCGGTGGCGTGCCCACGCGCTGAGAGAGCACAACTCCTATCCCAGCCTCGGACGCGTCCACCTCCACAATGAACGCCAAAGAGGGATCCGGATGGGCCAGCACGGGAGCCGAGGTAAACAGAGCCCTTAGGTGCCCAAAAGCCCTGTCCGCCTCAGCCGACCACTGCAAACGTACAGGACCACCCTTCAGTAGTGAGGTAATGGGAGCAGCCACCTGGCCAGACCCCGGATAAATCTCCGGTAGTAAATGGTAAACTCTAAAAACCGCTGCACCTCCTTTACCGTGGTGGGAGTCGGCAAATTACTGACGGCTGAAATGCGGTCACTCTCCATCTCCACCCCTGATGTGGAAATGCAATACCCTAGGAAGGAGACGACCTGCTGAAAGAACAGTCATTTCTCAGCCTTGACGTACAGGTCATGCTCCAACAGTCATCCAAGTACCCTGCGCACCACGGACACATGCTTGGCGCGTGTAGCGGAGTATATCAGAATGTCATCGATATACACCACTACACCCTGCCCGTGCAGGTCCCTGAATATCTCGTCTACAAAGGATTGGAAGACTGATGGAGCATTCATCAACCCGTACGGCATGACGAGGTACTCATAATGCCCTGAGGTGGTACTGAACGCCCTTTTCCACTCGTCCCCCTCCAGGATACGCACCAGGTTGTAAGCGCTCCTGGGATCCAGTTTAGTGAAGAAGCACGCCCCGTGCATTGACTCAATCGCCGTGGCGATGAGAGGTAGCGGGTAACTGTACCTCAACGTTATTTGATTGAGACCTTGATAGTCAATGCACGGGCACAGACCTCCCTCCCTCCTTCACAAAAAATAAACTTGAGGAGGCGGGTGAAGTGGGGGACCGAATGTACCTCTGACGCAGGGATTCAGAGACATATGTCTCCATAGCCTCCGTCTCCGCTTGCGACAGGGGATACAGGTGACTCCTGGGAAGTGATGCGTCCACCAGGAGATTTATCGCACAATCCCCCCGCCGATGGGGTGGTAATTGAGTCGCCTTCCTTTTGGAGAAGGTGAGAGCCAAATCGGCATATTCTGGGGGAATGCGCACGGTGGAGACCTGATCTGGACTTTCCACCGTGGTAGCACCAACAGAAACCCCTACACACCTCCCCGAGCACTCTCGCGACCACCCAGTGAGAGCCCTCTGTTGCCATGAAATGGTGGGGTCATGACGAGCCAACCAGGGAAGGCCTAGTACCACGGGAAATGCAGAAGAGTCAATGAGAAAGAGACTGATTCTCTCCTCGTGATCCCCTGCGTCACCATGGCCAAGGAGATGGTGACTTCCCTTATTAGCCCGGACCTAAATGGTCGACTATCCAGAGCGTGTACCTGGAAAGGTCTAACTACAGGAATAATGGGGATCCCAAAACTAAGGGCGAACACTCAGTCGATAAAATTCCCAGCCGCGCCTGAATCGACGAGCGCCTTATGCTGGGAATGCGGGGAAAACTCAGGGAAAAGAACATGGACAAACAGGTGGACAACAGAGGACTCTGGATGAGAGTAGTGCAGACTCATCTGCTATGACGCCAGAGAGCCCTGCCTGCTGCCTCGACTCCCAGAGGCACCAACCCGGCACCGACCGGCAGTGTGTCCTCTGCGGCCACAGATGGTGCATGTGAAGGTGCCTCCTCCAGCCTCCCTAAGTGCAGCCCCTCCCAGCGGGGGTGCTGGAAGATGGAACCGACAGAGCCCTCTCTGGAAGTCCACGGGTGACCAGCAGGTTATCCAACCAAATGGACAAATCCACCAGTTGGTCGAAGGTGATGGTGGCATTCCTGCAGGCCAACTCGCGCCAGACGTCCTCGCGCAGACTGCATCTGTAGTGGTCAATCAGGGCCCTGTCGTTCCATCCAGCTCCAGCAGCCAAGGTCCCGAAATTCCAGGGCGAACTCCTGGGCGCTCCTCGTCCCCTGCCTCAAGTGGAAGAGCCGTTCCCCTGCCGATCTACCTTCGGGCGGATGGTCGAAGACGGCCCGGAAGCGCAGGTGAACTCCTCGAAGTGGTCCAACGCCGCGTCTCCTTCTCCCCACACGGCGTTTGCCCACTCAAGAGCTCTCCCCGAGAGGCACGAGATGAGGGCGGACACCCTCTCCCTTCCCGAAGGAGCTGTTGGATTACCTTTGTTGTTCTTCGTCAGAATGCACTCCCAGGACTTCTACTTCATCCACAAATGTTGTTTTGGTTCAAAAAAATGTTCAAATATCCTCTGTTTTGTTCTTGCGTTCAAGACACTATCCGAACGATGACGCGCGGACGCGTATCGTGACAAAAAAAAATTCTAAATATTCCATTACCGTACTTCGAAGCATGTCAAACGCTGTTTAAAATCAATTTTTATGCGATTTGTCTCGTAAAAAAGCAATAATATTCCGACCGGGAAACCCTGTTTTCGTTCAAAGACTCAAAATCTAAAATGGACTCTTCATGTGCACGCGCGCCCCCGTCTCATTGTTCTCAGATCGACCACTTACCAAATGCACTACTGTTTTTCAGCCATGGGCTGCAAAGTCATCAGTCAATGTTCTGGCGCCTTCTGACAGCCTATGGGAGCCGTAGGAAGTGTCACGTTACAGCAGAGATCCTCAGTTTCAATAAAGAGAGTGTAGAAGGCCAAGAAATGGTCAGAGAGGGCACTTCCTGTACAGAATGTTCTCAGGTTTTTGCCTGCCATATGAGTTCTGTTATACTCACAGACACCATTCAAACAGTTTTAGAAACTTTAGGGTGTTTTGTTTTCTATCCAAATCAAACAATTATATGCATATTCTAGTTTCTGGGCAGTAGTAATAACCAGATTAAATCGGGTATGTTTTTTATCCGGATGTGAAAATACTGCCCCCTATCCTAGAGAGGCTAAACCTTCAAGCTGGACCCTATTCCAACTAAACTACTAAAAGAGCTGCTTCCTGTGCTTGGCCTTCCTATGTTGAACATAATAAACGGCTCTCTATCCACCGGATGTGTACCAAACTCCCTAAAAGTGGCAGTAATAAAGTCTCTCTTGAAAAAGCCAAACCTTGACCCAGAAAATATAAAAAAACTATGGGCCTGTATCGAATCTCCCATTCCTCTCAAAATGTTTTGAAAAAGCTGTTGCGCAGGAACTCACTGCCTTCCTGAAGACAACCAATGTATACGAAATGCTTCAGTCTGGTTTTAGACCCCATCATAGCACTGATACTGCATTTGTGAAGGTGGTAAATTACCTTTTAATGGCGTCAGACCGAGGCTCTGCATCTGTCCTCATGCTCCTAGATCTTAGTGCTGCTTTTGATACCATCCATTACCAAAATCTTTTGGAGAGATTGGAAACCCAAATTGGTCTACACGGACAAGTTCTGGCCTGGTTTAGATCTTATCTGTCAGAAAGATATCAGTTTGTCTCTGTGTATGGTTTGTCCTTTGACAAATCAACTGCACATTTCGGTGTTCCTCAAGGTTCCGTTTTAGGACCACTATTGTTTTCACTATATATTTTACCTCTTGGTGATGTCATTCGGAAACATAATGTTAACTTTCACTGCTATGCGGATGACACACAGCTGTACATTTTGATGAAACATGATGAAGCCCCAAAATTGCCCTACCTGGAAGCCTGTGTTTCAGACATAAGGAAGTGGATGGCTGCAAATGTTCTACTTTTAAACTCGGACAAAACAGAGATGCTTGTTCTAGGTCCCAAGAAACAAAGAGATCTTCTGTTGAATCTGACAATTAATCTTGATGGTTGTACAGTCGTCTCAAATAAAACTGTGAAGGACCTCGGCATTACTCTGGACCCTGATCTCTCTTTTGACAAACATAAAGACTGTTTCAAGGACAGCTTTTCCATTTACGTAACATTGCAAAAATCAGAAACTTTCTGTCCAAAAACAATGCTGAAAAATGTATCCATGCTTTTGTTAATTCTAGGTTAGACTACTGCAATGCTCTACTTTCCAGCTACCAGGATAAAGCACTAAATAAACTTAAGTTAGCCGTGTTTAGCACTGCAAGAATCTTGACAAGAACCAAAATATTTGATCATATTACTCCAGTACTAGACTCTCTACACTGGCTTCCTGTTAAGGCAAGGGCTGATTTCAAGGTTTTACTGCTAACCTACAAAGCATTAGATGGGCTTGCTCCTACCCATCTTTCCGATTTGGTCCTGCCATACATACCTACACGTACGCTATGGTCACAAGACGCAGGCCTCCTTACTGTCCCTAGAATTTCTAAGCAAACAGCTGGAGGCGGGGCTTTCTCCGATAGAGCTACATTTTTATGGAATGGTCTACCCATGTGACGTAGACTCGGTCTCAACCTCGGTCTCAACCTTTAAGTTTTTATTGAAGATTCATCTCTTCAGTAGGTCCTATGATTGAGTGTAGTCTGGCCCAGGAGCGTGAAGGTGAACGGAAAGGCACTAGAGCAACGAACCGCCCTTGCTGTCTCTGCCTGGCCAGTTCCCCTCTCTCCACTGGGATTCTCTGTCTCTAACCATATTACAGGATCTGAGTCACTGGCTTACTGGTGCTCTTCCATGCCTTCCCTAGGAGGGGTGCGTCACTTGAGTGGGTTGAGTCACTGACGTGATCTTCCTGTCCGGGTTAGTGCCCCCCTTGGGTTGTGCCGTGGCGGAGATCTTTGTGGGCTATACACGGCTTCGTCTCAGAATGATAAGTTGGTGATTTAAGATATCCCTCTATTGGTGTGGGGGCTGTGCTTTGGCAAAGTGGATGGGGTTATATCCTGCCTGTTTGTACCTGTCCGGGGGTATCGTCGGATGGGGCCACGGTGTCTCCTGATCCCTCCTGTCTCAGCCTCCAGTATTTATGCTGCAATAGTTCTTGGACACAGGGACTATGGTGGTCTGCTTGAAACATGTTGGTACTGCAGACTTGGTCAGGGACAGGTTGAAAATGTCAGTGAAGACACTTGCCAGTTGGTCAGCGTATGCTCTGAGTACACGTCCCGTTTATCCCCGCGGCCTTGTGAATGTTGACCTGTTTAAAGGTCTTACTCACATCGGCTACGGAGAGCATGATCACACAGTGGTCTGGAACAGCTGATGCTCTCATGCATGTTTCAGTGCTACTTGCCTCTAAGTGAGCATAGAAGTAATTTAGCTCACCTGGTAGGCTCGTGTCACTGGGAAGCTCGCATCTGGAGTTTCGTTCAGAGCCACAAATCAGGGTCCTTTAAAAAATATCTGGAAAATTATCTGCACGTCCACAACGATTGCACACCTTCTCTGATGTCTTTTCCTTCTGCATTATTTAATTTTTTTAAACACGATGCACAGTCTCTTTATCTTTAGCATCTGTACTCACGTGCATGGCGGGTATTTGCCCTGGGCCCTGTTAGCCCAGGGCCCTCCTCCAATAGTTTTCTGCGCACATATTCCATATTAAATTTGCTCAGTATGGCATCTCCAATGTGATTGTCTTTATCTCCAGCAAAGTCACAATCTTTAGCTACTTGTCAAAGACGAGTAACAAATTGCTGAACTGTCTCACCAGTTTTCAGTGTTAGTTGATAACATGTCTGTGTCGCGAACTCTGTGTTCACCTGTGGCACAAGGCATGCATTTAACATCAGCCACAGCCCTGACGTAGTCCGTTGGTTCTCTGGTGTCTGCGACTGTGGAGAAAACGTCCTGCACATCTGTCCAAGCATGATGTCGAAGCAAAGCTCTCCTCCGTTGTTTTGTAACTGCATCAATGTCACCGGATAGTATTAATCCTTTACCATCCGTGAACACTTTGGCACAGTGTTTTCTATCTTGACCACACTAACTCATTTTTCAGATTTAACTATTGTTTTCAAAAGTTATTCTCGTCACCATTGTTCAATCCTATACTTACAACTTGTACTAAATTAGGATATTATACTGAACTAAATCAACCAGACTCAGAGTTAAACTTCAACATGTCTTTACTCCATCACTGTCCATGTAACAAGCCCCCATTCCTTTACTGATGTGGTGACATCATATATCAGTATGTCACATCAATACACGACAGGTATAACTGACGGTGGCTACCGATAGTGGCTACTATTTAACACGATACAAAATGTAAAACATATTGTGAAAGGTCTGACCATATATATATATATATATATATATATATATATATATATATATATATATATATATATATATATATATATATCATTAAAGCTGCACTGCATAACATATATATTTTTAGGGGGTAGATCAGCTTTAATATTGCAGATAGATTGCACTAGGTAAGTTTGTGTGTACAGGTGTGTTTGTAGACCCCTCTTGCTAGAATACACTATATATTCTAGATAGAACTCAATTTCCCAGAAACCCCTCTCTCATAGGTTGGTCAACATCTGCTCTGAGACTTTGTGGCTGTGGTAACTAGTGACAACCCAACAGATTTGAGACTGTGGATGCCAATGCAATTACAATGATGGACAAGATTGATTACAACTCAATTCCATTTTAAACATTCTCAAACATTCTACACCGGCTAGATCTCATTTTTATATTGTAATAAAAAAGATTAACATTGTCAGCCAGAAAAGTAGCTAACGTAAGCAGTGGTAATTTTGGCATGTAAATCTTGGTGGGGCAAACTACATTTTTGGGGGGGATGAATGCCAGCAAAGCCACTAGACAACACAACACTAAACAATACATTTTTGCACTATAATGATGACAAACGGTGCCCACAAACTGTTAGGGCCTACATAAAGCTGTCTCAACAACAGAGTCCCAACACCTTACCATCGCTACACCTGGCTATCAGCGGAGCCTTGTCTGGCAGCGAAACAGTTCATTCAGCCTCATTTACTGCATTTAAAAAAAACATAGCTGATATGGCTGACTTGCTTAAACAAATGTGGTTTCTATTGACAATTGAGATGTTCAAGCTATGGCATAAGGGGACGACAAGCAGATAAGAGGCAATCCATAATTTCGATAAAGACATGTATACACGAGCTATGATGGATGTAGTCATTATAACTATTTGTTCAGCACTTTGGAAATGTACAGCAATAGAACTCAGAACATAGGCCGTTCTTACAGTGTTCTCCATGTACACCAAGTCAGAACCGTAGGATAAATAAAGGGGGCATACAGTTCCTTGCAAAAGTATTCATCCCCTTGGCGTTTTTCATATTTTGTTGCATTATAACCTGTAATTTAAATTGATTTTTATTTGGATTTCAAGTAATGGACATTCACAAAATAGTCCAAATTGTTGAAGTGAAATGAAAAAATAAGATCTGGTGCCACCAATTACATTCAGAAGTCACATAATTAGTTAAATAAAGTCCACATGTGTGCAATCTAAGTGTCACATGATCTCAGTATATATACACACACACCTGTTCTGAAATGCCCCAGATTTAGCAACACCACTAAGCAAGGGGCACCACCAAGCAAGCGGCACCATGAAGACCAAGGAGCTCTTCAAACAGGTCAGGGACAGAGTTGTGGAGAAGTACAGATAAGGGTTGGATTATAAAAAAATATTTTAACATTGAAACTTTGAACATCCCACGGAGCACCATTAAATTGAATCAAATTAAATTAAATTGTGGGGCGGCAGGGTAGCCTAGTGTTGGACTAGTAACCGTAAGGTTTCAAGTTCGAATCCCCGAGCTGACAAGGTTGTTCTGTTGTTCTGCCCCTGAACAAGGCAGTTAACCCACTGTTCCTAGGCTGTCATTGAAAATAAGAATTTGTTCTTAACTGACTTGCCTAGTTAAATAACGGAAGAAAAAAACTCCATTATTAAAAAATTGAAAGAATATGGCACCACAACAAACCTGCCCACCAAAACTCAGATCAGGCAAGTAGGGCATTAATTTGAGGCAACAAAGAGACCAAAACCCTGAAGGAGCTGCAAAGCTCCACAGCAGTGACTGGAGTAGGACCACTTTAAGCCATACACTCCACAGAGCTGGGCTTTAAGGAAGAGTGGCCAGAAAAAGCCATTGCTTAAAGGAAAAAACAAGCAAACATGTTTAGTGTTTGCCAAAATATGTGTGGGAGACTCCCCAAACATATGGAAGAGGGTACTCTGGTCAGATGATACTAAAATTGAGCTTTTAGGCGTAAACCCAACACCTCTCATCACCTGAGAACACCATCCCCACATCCCACGGCGTTATGCTGTGGGATGTTTTTCGTCAGCAGGGACTAGGAAACTAGTCAGAATTGAAGGATGGCGCTAAACACAGGGAAATTCTTGAGGGAAACCTGTTTCAGTCTTCCAGAGATTTGAGACTGGGCCGGAGGTTCACCTTCCAGCAGAACAATGACCCTAAGCAATCCAATTGAGAATCTGTGGTATGACTTAAAGATTGCTGTACACCAGCGGAACCCATCCAATTTGAAGGAGCTGGAGCAGTTATGCCTTGAAGAATGGGAAAAAAATCCTAGTGGCTAGATGTGCCAAGCTTGTAGAGACGTACCCCAAGAGACTTGCAGCTGTAATTGTTGCAAAAGGTGGCTCTACAAAGTATTAACTTTGGTGGTGAATAGTTATGCGCGCTCAAGTTCTGTTTTTTTGTCTTATTTCGTGTTTGTTTCACAATTAAAAATATTTTGCATCTTCAAAGTGGTAAATCAAATGATACAAACCTCACAAAAATCTACTTTTAATTGCAGGTTGTAAGGCAACAAATTAGGAAAAATGTCAAGGGGGTGAATACTTTGCAAGCCACTGTATAAGCAGACAATGGAAGCTCTTACAATATTCAATTATTACATTTCTCTAAAACAGGTTACATGTGCACCACCAAGTCAGAACAGTAGGCAAAATTAAGAGGGGAAAATAACCCAAATTATTAGGGTGAGGCACGTGAGCTACTAACAGCTTTATACACAACATACGCTTAGTATTACTTTCTTAGCTACAGTATACATATCTCCCTGCCATATTACATAATTTATGCAGCAGCGTACAAGACACTTTTGGACTCACCTTGTTGTGCTGTGCTCAGTTTAACAGGAAGGTGGTATGGCGGTCCTTCATGAGCACATTTTGTCAACAAACTTTGTTATCAAAGTCTGGAATTCTCTTGATTTATGGTGCTTTCAAGACAACTGGGATCTCAAAAATAAACAAGGTCGAATCATGATAACGTCAGTGTCGTAGCTCTAGAAAGAGGCCCGAGTTCCCGACTTACAATTCCGAGTTGGATCATTTCCTGAGTTCCCAGTTGTCTTGAACTGACTGAAGTCAGATTTCCAAGTTCTGAGTTAACAGTTGTTTTATACCAGGCTGAAATCATGCTGGATTGACAGCATGGCCAATGTTGAATGTTTATCATTTTAAGCTTGGAAAAGAGACCCTTAAATCGAGAATTGGAACCACACACCCACACCCACTCCACTGAATAGCAGGCTAGTGATTGATTTGCAATGCTTGCAGATAGCCACTAATTCCTTCCAAACCCCTCATTGTTGAATTTGCGATTTACAACTTGTAGTGTAATGTTTATGTCTAATGGCTGATGAGCACTGATACGTTTTATTTATAATTTCTCTTCATTTGACAATGATTGAAAAGGATTTGCTAGTAGATTGCCAACATGATGCATGATAATGACTGCTTGTCTAGCTTGATAGCTAAGATTTTGAAAGTATGATTTTGACATGAACAGTCCAATCAAAGCTACGGTAGATATAACGTGATTTGACGTCATTTTATCTGTGGCCAATGACCTTGAGCCTTCTTGGATGGGCACTTCTAATGTAGCTATGGCAGCACCCAAGGGGCATGAATTTTCTGCCCTTAGATTTGGCAGTGACATAGGGACACTATGTTTGACAGAACACTGAGCCAATCACGGTGCAACTAGAGAACATTACCAACCTCTACGCTCCGTATTTTCCGCAGGCTGCCCCAACACTACAAAAAGTATTTAGCTAGGTTGAAACACCTACATTTTGGAGCTGTCTTACTCAAGAAAACAAAAAATAGTGAATGTTTGTATGGAAGATTTATTAACACCTCTTACATCTAGACGTTCCGCTAGCGGAACACCTGCTCCAATATCCAATGATAGGCGTGGCGCGAATTACAAATTCCTCAAAAATCCAAAAACTTCAATTTTTCAAACATATGACTATTTTACACCATTTTAAAGACAAGACTCTCCTTTATCTAACCACACTGTCCGATTTCAAAAAGGCTTTACAGCGAAAGCAAAACATTAGATTATGTCAGCAGAGTACCCAGCCAGAAATAATCAGACACCCATTTTTCAAGCTAGCATATAATGTCACAAAAACCAAAACCACAGCTAAATGCAGCACTAACCTTTGATGATCTTCATCAGATGACACTCCTAGGACATTATGTAATACAATACATGCATGTTTTGTTCAATCAAGTTCATATTTATATCAAAAAACAGATTTTTACATTAGCATGTGACGTTCAGAACTAGCATTCCCACCGAACACTTCCGGTGAATTTACTAAATTACTCACGATAAACGTTCACAAAAAACAAATTATTTTAAGAATTATAGATACAGAACTCCTTTATGCAATCGCGGTGTCCGATTTTAAAATAGCTTTTTGGTGAAAGCACATTTTGCAATATTCTGAGTAGATAGCCCGGCCATCATGGCTAGCTATTTTGACACCCACCGAGTTTGGTACTAACCAAACTCAGATTTACTATAAGAAAAATTGGATTACCTTTGCTGTTCTTCGTCAGAATGCACTCCCAGGACTTCTACTTCAATAACAAATGTTGGTTTGGTTCCAAATAATCCATAGTTATATCCAAATAGCGGCGTTTTGTTCGTGCGTTCAAGACACTATCCGAAGGGTAAAGAAGGGTGACGCGCCCGGCGCGTTTCGTGACAAAAAAAGTAAAAATATTCCATTACCGTACTTCGAAGCATGTCAAACGCTGTTTAAAATCAATTTTTATGCAATTTTTCTCGTAAAAAAGCAATAATATTCCGACCGGGAAACCCTGTTTTTGTTCAAAGACGAAAAAATAAAAACATGGTGTCGGCTCATGCACGCATCCCCAGTCTCATTGTTCTCAGATCGACCACTATCCAAATGCGCTACTGTTTTTCAGCCATGGCCTGCAAAGTCATCATTCACCGTTCTGCCGCCTTCTGAGAGCCTATGGGAGCGTTAGAAAATGTCCCGTTATGCCAGAGATCCCCTGTTTTGGATAGAGATGATCAAGAAGGCCAAGAAATAGTCAGAGAGGGCGCTTCCTGTTTGGAATCTTCTCAGGTTTTGGCCTGCCAGATGAGTTCTGTTATACTCACAGACACCATTCAAACAGTTTTAGAAACTTTGGAGTGTTTTCTATCCAAAGCTAATAATTATATGCATATTCTAGTTTCTGGGCAGGAGTAGTAATCAGATTAAATTGGGTACGTTTTTTATCCGGCCGTGAAAATACTCTCCCCTATCCATAACAAGTTAACTCAATTTTTTTTACATTGTTTGCAAACAGATAATGTGACACATATTAATGCCAAAATAACATATACAGGCAACAAATAAAATGTTTTATTTATTTTTTGCTAAAAATGTGGGGTTCAAAATGAACGTAAGCAATGTTGAGATAGCTTTAGTACATTAGCTATCTCACACATCCTTAATAACTAAATCTTTTGTCCTTCTCTGACTCCTATCCACCCCATTTTCGAACATTGCTATGGGCACAGCCAAACGGAAATAATGGATTCAACTTTCGCTTTACTTTCCTACTGCAGCATGCAGGTGGAAAACTTGCCAGAGTAAATGATTTGAAAGAGTAGGGTACAAGGGTGTAACTAGAACCTTGGATTAAATGCCTCTCCCCGCTGTAATTCCCATTAAGACCACAAGATGTCACTAAATTATCTTCACTGGGCAGTTACCCTGGTACTTTTAAAAAACGTCCATTTTCTAAAAACATTTCATGAAATAACTAGAGTAAACTGTAGCCCTTTATTTACCGTCATAGTTTATTCGCCTAAGCATGACCATCATCCACATACCAATTTCTTTCCAAACGTTGTTTTTTTGTGTCAGAAATTAGACATTTTTCTTAGGGGGGGTGCTAATTACAAGTAAACAAGTACTTTTATATTTATTTAATTCAAGTTCACTAACATTAGCTAGATATACTAGGCTACTTCATTTGTGATAATAATGGTATTGTGTTGTGTTAGAGGTCATCCACCAAGCCAATAACTATAATGATAAACTATAGGCTACATAACTCTATTAAACGTTGGTGAGCATTAACATTAGAGGAAAGTTGATCATTTATCGTTCTGCAGTTCTACACCTGTTAATCAACTGATCAACCCATCCTACTGTGTACGCTGCCTATGAATAAGGTAGTAACACAAGAAGATTCATGAGGTCTCTAACGCACAGATACTGGCTCAGACCATTCAGTGCTTTCAGAAGGGGCGCAACTTTCGCTGGGGACGGAGTGGTCATGACCCCCCACATTCTGAAATTGCATTTTTCTCTCCCCCAGTTTTATCATTGCACTGTGATACCAAATACAGCATTGGTGTACTTTAGGACCAGGCAGACGCCTTAGAGCGGTCGGGTAGGCTGTTTGGAGGTTTCAGACAGCTGGATTTAGGACTGTGCACACACCAAAGAGCGGGCGGACAGGCTGAGTGAAGGCAAAGCTTCCGAAAGGCTGGCTGGTCCAGCACAGAAGAGTTGAACAGAGGCAGCTGCTGTCAGTGTTTGTATTGCACTCTTTCTCCCAGTTGTAAAAGCAAGCAGAGCAGAAACTGGCTAATCTTTAGTTGACTGATGTAGCTGGTAAGGTAACTGCTATTTAACAAGAGAAAAAAAAACGAAACGGCTTGTTCCCAGTGCTGAGCTGATAGCCAACGTTACATGTTAGTTACACTAATGTTTCATCCCCTCTTGACTGAGGTAAATGAATAAGCTAGCTAGATCTACAATTAGAGAGAGAGAGCTGGCCAAAAGTAAGTATTATTTTTGAATCATTCACATTAGGCCCGAATCAAACGCTGAAACCAGCGGCCAAATAATTGAAGACCGATAATTGTGAAAAAATGTTGGTGCAATGTGAGTTTTTATTAGAGTCAGTATAGCAATGTAATGTTATTGATTTGTCAGTTTCCCTATCTAATTCCCCACTTTTAACACTGACACAGTAATAAACAGCTCTACAGGCTTCACAGTCATGGTGCACTGTCAATACACAACACTATGAACATCATGTCTTAGCAGGATCAGATGGTGACAGGTGTAGGGTCAGACAGTCAGGGAAGACAGGTCTATGGAGCTTAGGTGAATTTTGCAGTATATTAACGATATATATTAACAATATAAAATTATACAAAGTTCCATCTTGAGTTGATGGGTAGACCTACAGTAGCTACAGGACAGCAGCTTAATGCTACAGTCTGGGATCTGGGAATAATAGTAATTTCAATTATTAAACCATTGATTATATTATTGGATAATATAATGCATAAATGTACAACAAGGTCATTATTTGTCATGCCTTATCTTAGGAGGATCAGATAATGACGGGTCTGACCTCTGTGATTGCCAACAAGGGTTTTGCCACCAAGTACTAAGTCATGTTTTGCAGAGGGGTCAAATACTTATTTCCCTCATTAAAATGCAAATCAATTTATAACATTTTTTACATGCATTTTTCTGGATTTTTTCGTTGTTATTCTGTTTCTCACTGTTCAAATAAACCTACCATTAAAATTATAGACTGATCATTTCTTTGTCAGTGGGCAAACGTACAAAATCAGCAGGGGATCAAATACTTTTTTCCCTCACTGTAGCTTACCTCTGGGCAGTTGTCTTGGAGCCTTACCCTGGGCGCATACTGAGCAGGAGGAAACATAAACCCTCACGTCCCTTGCCAAGGTAGGCCACCAGTACTTCCCACTCAGACACATCACCGACCAGAGGAGGGTGATGTGTGGGCCCAATAGATCAACTGGTCACGGAGAGCAGACGGAACGTACAGACGCCTGACGGGACACTGGAGTGGAGCGGGCTCTGTACGCAACGCCTGCTCAATGTCCGCGTCCAGCTCACACACGACTGGTGCTACCAGGCAGGAGGCCGGGAGTATGGGAGTCTGATCCATGGGCCGCTCCTCTGTGTCATACAGCCGGGACAGTGCGTCTGCCTTCATTTTGGGAACCTGGTTTGTAGGACAGGGTAAACACTAAACGGGTAAAGAACATGGCCCACCTTGCCTGATGAGGATTCAGTCTCCTCGCTGCCCGGATGTACTCCAGGTTGCGGTGGTCAGTCCAGATGAGGAAAGGGTGTTTAGCCCCCTCAAGCCAATGTCGCCACGCCTTCAAGGCTTTAACCACAGCCAACAGCTCCCAGTCCCCTACATCATAGTTCCGCTCCGCAGGGCTGAGCTTCTTCGAGAAGAAAGCACAGGGGCGGAGCTTCGGTGGCGTGCCCACGCGCTGAGAGAGCACAACTCCTATCCCAGCCTCGGACGCGTCCACCTCCACAATGAACGCCAAAGAGGGATCCGGATGGGCCAGCACGGGAGCCGAGGTAAACAGAGCCCTTAGGTGCCCAAAAGCCCTGTCCGCCTCAGCCGACCACTGCAAACGTACAGGACCACCCTTCAGTAGTGAGGTAATGGGAGCAGCCACCTGGCCAGACCCCGGATAAATCTCCGGTAGTAAATGGTAAACTCTAAAAACCGCTGCACCTCCTTTACCGTGGTGGGAGTCGGCAAATTACTGACGGCTGAAATGCGGTCACTCTCCATCTCCACCCCTGATGTGGAAATGCAATACCCTAGGAAGGAGACGACCTGCTGAAAGAACAGTCATTTCTCAGCCTTGACGTACAGGTCATGCTCCAACAGTCATCCAAGTACCCTGCGCACCACGGACACATGCTTGGCGCGTGTAGCGGAGTATATCAGAATGTCATCGATATACACCACTACACCCTGCCCGTGCAGGTCCCTGAATATCTCGTCTACAAAGGATTGGAAGACTGATGGAGCATTCATCAACCCGTACGGCATGACGAGGTACTCATAATGCCCTGAGGTGGTACTGAACGCCCTTTTCCACTCGTCCCCCTCCAGGATACGCACCAGGTTGTAAGCGCTCCTGGGATCCAGTTTAGTGAAGAAGCACGCCCCGTGCATTGACTCAATCGCCGTGGCGATGAGAGGTAGCGGGTAACTGTACCTCAACGTTATTTGATTGAGACCTTGATAGTCAATGCACGGGCACAGACCTCCCTCCCTCCTTCACAAAAAATAAACTTGAGGAGGCGGGTGAAGTGGGGGACCGAATGTACCTCTGACGCAGGGATTCAGAGACATATGTCTCCATAGCCTCCGTCTCCGCTTGCGACAGGGGATACAGGTGACTCCTGGGAAGTGATGCGTCCACCAGGAGATTTATCGCACAATCCCCCCGCCGATGGGGTGGTAATTGAGTCGCCTTCCTTTTGGAGAAGGTGAGAGCCAAATCGGCATATTCTGGGGGAATGCGCACGGTGGAGACCTGATCTGGACTTTCCACCGTGGTAGCACCAACAGAAACCCCTACACACCTCCCCGAGCACTCTCGCGACCACCCAGTGAGAGCCCTCTGTTGCCATGAAATGGTGGGGTCATGACGAGCCAACCAGGGAAGGCCTAGTACCACGGGAAATGCAGAAGAGTCAATGAGAAAGAGACTGATTCTCTCCTCGTGATCCCCTGCGTCACCATGGCCAAGGAGATGGTGACTTCCCTTATTAGCCCGGACCTAAATGGTCGACTATCCAGAGCGTGTACCTGGAAAGGTCTAACTACAGGAATAATGGGGATCCCAAAACTAAGGGCGAACACTCAGTCGATAAAATTCCCAGCCGCGCCTGAATCGACGAGCGCCTTATGCTGGGAATGCGGGGAAAACTCAGGGAAAAGAACATGGACAAACAGGTGGACAACAGAGGACTCTGGATGAGAGTAGTGCAGACTCATCTGCTATGACGCCAGAGAGCCCTGCCTGCTGCCTCGACTCCCAGAGGCACCAACCCGGCACCGACCGGCAGTGTGTCCTCTGCGGCCACAGATGGTGCATGTGAAGGTGCCTCCTCCAGCCTCCCTAAGTGCAGCCCCTCCCAGCGGGGGTGCTGGAAGATGGAACCGACAGAGCCCTCTCTGGAAGTCCACGGGTGACCAGCAGGTTATCCAACCAAATGGACAAATCCACCAGTTGGTCGAAGGTGATGGTGGCATTCCTGCAGGCCAACTCGCGCCAGACGTCCTCGCGCAGACTGCATCTGTAGTGGTCAATCAGGGCCCTGTCGTTCCATCCAGCTCCAGCAGCCAAGGTCCCGAAATTCCAGGGCGAACTCCTGGGCGCTCCTCGTCCCCTGCCTCAAGTGGAAGAGCCGTTCCCCTGCCGATCTACCTTCGGGCGGATGGTCGAAGACGGCCCGGAAGCGCAGGTGAACTCCTCGAAGTGGTCCAACGCCGCGTCTCCTTCTCCCCACACGGCGTTTGCCCACTCAAGAGCTCTCCCCGAGAGGCACGAGATGAGGGCGGACACCCTCTCCCTTCCCGAAGGAGCTGTTGGATTACCTTTGTTGTTCTTCGTCAGAATGCACTCCCAGGACTTCTACTTCATCCACAAATGTTGTTTTGGTTCAAAAAAATGTTCAAATATCCTCTGTTTTGTTCTTGCGTTCAAGACACTATCCGAACGATGACGCGCGGACGCGTATCGTGACAAAAAAAAATTCTAAATATTCCATTACCGTACTTCGAAGCATGTCAAACGCTGTTTAAAATCAATTTTTATGCGATTTGTCTCGTAAAAAAGCAATAATATTCCGACCGGGAAACCCTGTTTTCGTTCAAAGACTCAAAATCTAAAATGGACTCTTCATGTGCACGCGCGCCCCCGTCTCATTGTTCTCAGATCGACCACTTACCAAATGCACTACTGTTTTTCAGCCATGGGCTGCAAAGTCATCAGTCAATGTTCTGGCGCCTTCTGACAGCCTATGGGAGCCGTAGGAAGTGTCACGTTACAGCAGAGATCCTCAGTTTCAATAAAGAGAGTGTAGAAGGCCAAGAAATGGTCAGAGAGGGCACTTCCTGTACAGAATGTTCTCAGGTTTTTGCCTGCCATATGAGTTCTGTTATACTCACAGACACCATTCAAACAGTTTTAGAAACTTTAGGGTGTTTTGTTTTCTATCCAAATCAAACAATTATATGCATATTCTAGTTTCTGGGCAGTAGTAATAACCAGATTAAATCGGGTATGTTTTTTATCCGGATGTGAAAATACTGCCCCCTATCCTAGAGAGGCTAAACCTTCAAGCTGGACCCTATTCCAACTAAACTACTAAAAGAGCTGCTTCCTGTGCTTGGCCTTCCTATGTTGAACATAATAAACGGCTCTCTATCCACCGGATGTGTACCAAACTCCCTAAAAGTGGCAGTAATAAAGTCTCTCTTGAAAAAGCCAAACCTTGACCCAGAAAATATAAAAAAACTATGGGCCTGTATCGAATCTCCCATTCCTCTCAAAATGTTTTGAAAAAGCTGTTGCGCAGGAACTCACTGCCTTCCTGAAGACAACCAATGTATACGAAATGCTTCAGTCTGGTTTTAGACCCCATCATAGCACTGATACTGCATTTGTGAAGGTGGTAAATTACCTTTTAATGGCGTCAGACCGAGGCTCTGCATCTGTCCTCATGCTCCTAGATCTTAGTGCTGCTTTTGATACCATCCATTACCAAAATCTTTTGGAGAGATTGGAAACCCAAATTGGTCTACACGGACAAGTTCTGGCCTGGTTTAGATCTTATCTGTCAGAAAGATATCAGTTTGTCTCTGTGTATGGTTTGTCCTTTGACAAATCAACTGCACATTTCGGTGTTCCTCAAGGTTCCGTTTTAGGACCACTATTGTTTTCACTATATATTTTACCTCTTGGTGATGTCATTCGGAAACATAATGTTAACTTTCACTGCTATGCGGATGACACACAGCTGTACATTTTGATGAAACATGATGAAGCCCCAAAATTGCCCTACCTGGAAGCCTGTGTTTCAGACATAAGGAAGTGGATGGCTGCAAATGTTCTACTTTTAAACTCGGACAAAACAGAGATGCTTGTTCTAGGTCCCAAGAAACAAAGAGATCTTCTGTTGAATCTGACAATTAATCTTGATGGTTGTACAGTCGTCTCAAATAAAACTGTGAAGGACCTCGGCATTACTCTGGACCCTGATCTCTCTTTTGACAAACATAAAGACTGTTTCAAGGACAGCTTTTCCATTTACGTAACATTGCAAAAATCAGAAACTTTCTGTCCAAAAACAATGCTGAAAAATGTATCCATGCTTTTGTTAATTCTAGGTTAGACTACTGCAATGCTCTACTTTCCAGCTACCAGGATAAAGCACTAAATAAACTTAAGTTAGCCGTGTTTAGCACTGCAAGAATCTTGACAAGAACCAAAATATTTGATCATATTACTCCAGTACTAGACTCTCTACACTGGCTTCCTGTTAAGGCAAGGGCTGATTTCAAGGTTTTACTGCTAACCTACAAAGCATTAGATGGGCTTGCTCCTACCCATCTTTCCGATTTGGTCCTGCCATACATACCTACACGTACGCTATGGTCACAAGACGCAGGCCTCCTTACTGTCCCTAGAATTTCTAAGCAAACAGCTGGAGGCGGGGCTTTCTCCGATAGAGCTACATTTTTATGGAATGGTCTACCCATGTGACGTAGACTCGGTCTCAACCTCGGTCTCAACCTTTAAGTTTTTATTGAAGATTCATCTCTTCAGTAGGTCCTATGATTGAGTGTAGTCTGGCCCAGGAGCGTGAAGGTGAACGGAAAGGCACTAGAGCAACGAACCGCCCTTGCTGTCTCTGCCTGGCCAGTTCCCCTCTCTCCACTGGGATTCTCTGTCTCTAACCATATTACAGGATCTGAGTCACTGGCTTACTGGTGCTCTTCCATGCCTTCCCTAGGAGGGGTGCGTCACTTGAGTGGGTTGAGTCACTGACGTGATCTTCCTGTCCGGGTTAGTGCCCCCCTTGGGTTGTGCCGTGGCGGAGATCTTTGTGGGCTATACACGGCTTCGTCTCAGAATGATAAGTTGGTGATTTAAGATATCCCTCTATTGGTGTGGGGGCTGTGCTTTGGCAAAGTGGATGGGGTTATATCCTGCCTGTTTGTACCTGTCCGGGGGTATCGTCGGATGGGGCCACGGTGTCTCCTGATCCCTCCTGTCTCAGCCTCCAGTATTTATGCTGCAATAGTTTATGTGTCAGGGGGCTAGGGTCAGTCTGTTATATCTGAAGTATTTCTCCTGTCTTATTCGGTGTCCTGTGTGAATTTAAGTATGCTCTCTCTAATTCTCTCTTTCGGAGGACCTGAGCCCTAGGACCATGCCTCAGGACAACCTGGCTTGATGACTCCTTGCTGTCCCCAGTCCACCTGGCCATACTGCTGCTCCAGTTTTAACTGTTCTGCCTGCGGCTATGGAACCCTGACCTGTTCACCGGACGTGCTACCTGTCCCAGACCTGCTGTTTTCAACTCTCTAGAGACAGCAGGAGCAGTAGAAATACTCTGAATGATCGGCAATGAAAAGCCAACTGTAATTTACTCCTGAGATGCTGACCTGTTGCACCCTCAACAACCACTGTGATTATTATTATTTTACCCTGCTGGTCATCTATGAACATTTGAACATCTTGGCCATGTTCTGTTATAATCTCCACCCGGCCAAGCCAGAAGAGGACTGGCCCCCCTTCATAGCCTGGTTCCTCTCTAGGTTTCTTCCTAGGTTCTGGCCTTTCTAGGGAGTTTTTCCTAGCCACCGTGCTTCTACACCAGCATTGCTTGCTGTTTGGGGTAAATGAGTAAATGTTTGGGGTAAATGAGTCAGGTTTGTAGGCCTCCTTGCTCGCACACGCTTCTTCAGTTTTGCCCACAAATGTTCTATAGGATTGAGGTCAGGGCTTTGTGATGGCCACTCCAATACCTTGACTTTGTTGTCCTTAAGCCATTTTGCCACAACTTTGGAAGTATGCTTGGGGTCAGTGAATATTTGGAAGACCCATTTGCGACCAAGCTTTAACTTCCTGACTGATGTCTTCAGATGTTGCTTCAATATATCCACATCATTTTCCTCCCTCATGATGCCATCTATTTTGTGAAGTGCACCAGTCCCTCCTGCAGCAAAGCACCCCCACAACATGATACTGCCACCCCCGTGCTTCACGGTCGGGATGGTGATCTTCGGCTTGCAAGCCTCCCCCTTTTTCTTCCAAACATAAAGATGGTCATTATGGACAAACAGTTCTATTTTTGTTTCATCAGACCAGAGGACATTTCTCCAAAATGTACGATCTTTGTCCCCATGTGCAGTTGGAAACCTTAGTCTGGCTTTATGGCGGTTTTGGAGCAGTGGCTTCTTCCTTGCTGAGCGGCCTTTCAGGATATGTCGATATAGGACTCGTTTAACTGTGGATATAGATACTTTGTACCCGTTTCCTCCAGCATCTTCACAAGGTCCTTTGCTGTTGTTCTGGGATTGATTTGCACTTTTCGCATCAAAGTATGTTCATCTCTAGGAGACAGAACGCGTCTCGTTCCTGAGCGGTATGATGGCTGCGTGGTCCCATGGTGTTTATACTTGCGTACTATTGTTTGTACAGATGAACGTGGTACCTTCAGCCGTTTGGAAATTGCTCCCAAGGATGAACCAGACTTGTGGAGGTCTACAATCTTTTTTCTGAGGTCTTGGCTGATTTCTTTCTATTGTCCCATGATGTCAAGCAAAGAGGCACTGACTTTGAAGGTAGGCCTTGAAATACATCCACACCTCCAATTGACTCAAATGATGTCAATTAGCCTATCAGAAGCTTCTAAAGCCATGACATAATTTTCTGGAATTTTCCAAGCTGTTTAAAGGCACAGTCAACTTAGTGTATGTAAACTTCTGACCAACTGGAATTGTGATAGGTTATTTCACTTAATTCACTCTGTCTGTAAACAACTGTTGGAAAAATGACTTGTGTCATGTATAACCGATGTGAAATGGCTAGCTAGTTAGCGGGGTGCACACTAATAGCGTTTAAATCGGTGACGTCACTCGCTCTGAGACCTTGAGGTAGTTGTTTCCCTTGCTCTGCAAGGCCCGCTGCTTTTGTGGCACAATGGGTAACGATGCTTCAAGGGTGGCTGTTGTCGATGTGTGCAGAGGGTCCCTGGTTCGAGCCCAGGTAGGGGCGAGGAGAGGGACAGAAGCAAAGTAGATGTCCTAACCGACTTGCCAAAACTATAGTTTGTTAACAAGAAATTTGTGGAGTGGTTGAAAAACGAGTTTTAATGACTCCAACCTAGGTGCATGTAAACTTCCGACTTCAACTGTACTAGATAAAGAATGCACAAGTATTGTTTCTCACACAAGTTTTTTGTTGCCTACACAAAATTAAATTTTTTACATGTTTGGTTGTAGGCCCACCACTTTTAACAACAATTCTGAGTATTCTGTAGGTTTTCACACTTCCCGTGAACCTTCAAGTCGGCCAGTAGGGTGAGGCTGGAGAAGGGAAAGCAAATTGTGAACATGAGCAATTGATTCTGGAATGTCTCGAGCTCAGATGTAGACATAGATCAGGGATGGCAACTCCTGTTCTCTGGTTCCTGATTGGTATCACACTTTCCCCCAGCCCTATAACTAATCACACCTGATTAAACTAATTGCATTCTTAACTGAAGACCATGATACATTGATTATTGGAGTCAGGTGTGTTAGCTGGGGCTGGGGGAAAAAGTGACAGCAATCAGGCTCCCCAATGATTTGTTTAATCATTGGACAAGGAGGTTATTAGACAGATTGGACACATTCAATCATTCAATATAATGTCATGTTACAGTCTCATACACGCAAGACGTGTATATTTTGGGCTAGGTCTAATTTGTTATTCGATAGCTAAAACGTTATTCTTGGCCAGCTAGGGGAAACAATGATGGAACAGACATGGTCAAAAGTACTTTGATAAAGTCTGTGCTTAACGATCTGATTCTGCGCCAATACTCGATAATGGTTGGGCTAGAAACACAGGCTTGCCAAGCATTGATGTCGATTAATTCCTGTCATGACAGAAAAATAGTCATATAAAATAGTCTATATATTTTCTAGAGTTTAGACATCAAGTAATGAAGCCCAGTTCAGAAATAACAGTTGACATGAAAAGTTAAAACTAGCCAGTTGTATAATGTTTGTTGTACAACAGCTGACTAAAAACGGGCATTTAGATCTAGAACACAAGACATGCCGTTGAATGTTTCCACGGTAACTGGGCCTCTTTACAATTCAATGATGAAACAAAGTTGCCACTTGTTTTAACCAACGAGTGTCTTGAAATACATGCACCAGAAACGGGGTACACTTTTTGACTTGGCCTAAATATCAGCAAGCCAGGCTATCAAAATAACTAGCTACCTCTCTGCTTGGCTAGCTAGCTGCTTAGCTGAACACAGAATTTTAGCACACTGTTGTTCGAATGTCCAAATGGGTCTGTCATGTCGCAAGACTGGCTAAAGATATGACATGTTGAATCTTGAATACTCCAGGCAACGACATGAGACGTTCTAAATCAAGTATTCAAGATACGTAACTTTCAAAATACAGAAATCATCCCTGTATGATGCATTTTGCATCATATGATCCTGCGTTTTGCTTCACACGGGATAATTTTTGTATTTTGAAAGTTACATACACTACATGACCAAAAGTACGTGGACAACTGCTCGTCTAACATCTCATTCCACAATCATGGGAATTAATATTGAGTTGCTCCCCCCTTTGCTGCTATAACAGCCCCCACTCTTCTGGGAAGGCTTTCCACTAGATGTTGGAACATTGCTGCGAGGACTTGCTTCCATTCAAGTTGGGCACTGATGTTGGGCGAAGTACGCTTGGCTCGCAGTCGGTGTTCCAATTCATTCCCGAGGTGTTCAATGGGTTGAGGTCAGGGCTCTGTGCAGGCCAGTCAAGTCCTTCCACACCGATCTCTACAAACAATTTCTGTATGGACCTCGCTTTGTGCACAGGGGCATTGTCATGCTGAAACAGGAAAGGGCCTTCCCCAAACTGTTGCCACAAAGTTGGAAGCACAGAATTTGTCTAGAACATCATTGTATGCCGTAATGTTAAATTCAATTGAACTAATGGACCTAGACCGAACCATGACATTTTACAAACTGACTTGTTGTAAAGGTGGCATCCTATGACAGTGCCACATTGAAAGTCGCTGAGCTCTTCAGTAAGGCCATTCTAATGCCAGTGTTTGCATGGCTGTGTTCTTGATTTTATACACCTGTCAGCAAAGGTGTGGCTGAAATAGTCAAATCCACAAATGTTTAAGGGATGTCCACATACTTTTGTATATATAGTGCATCTTAAACTTGATTGCTGATAAGCAAAACATTTTGGGTCTATGTCAACAATGGCCTAATGAAACAAATAGCAGTTTCAGGTATTGTTTTCCTTTAAGTTAATGAATACAGAGAAAGGACATAAAAAAGGGAATTACCTTCCATTTACAGGTGCTTAGCGTGGGTCGGAATTTCCCCTTGACTAGGCCAGTGCGTGGGTGAGAAGAACAGGGTCAGTCAGCAAACATTACCAAATATGCCATCAACAGTGTGGGTGTGACAGTGTTTCTACAATCCAACATTTCCCAAACTAGAAACTGGTCTGAGGTTGAACATTACCTTGATCAAAGATGACCCTTTATTGAACACACCAATACCTTTACACAGAGTACATCAACATGCCCAGAAATGGGTGGGTGGGAGAGGTACATGGGGTGAAGATGTACATGTATAGCAAACATTACACATGAACATTGTGTGGGTGTTTCCAAAATGTATCGATACATTAACATTTTCTTATATCACAGATGACCACTTAACATATGAAATATAGAGAAACTAAAACTGTCTCCGTCTTTGCAAGTTCTTTAATAAAAATGTCAGTCATTTACATTTCTCAAATCTCTGATTTTCTTTACATTATTATTCACCAATAGTTAACATGAACATCAAGCAAAGTACAGTAAAACATCAGCATCTGTTCTGAACAGAGTTAACGTCAGAGTTAATTCAGGAAGTGACTGCTCGGACACCCCACCTTTTACCACTGTGATGGCACACCACAAGTTGTGTATAACATGAGGACACAGACATACACGGACAGTAATATGCTGGACTCTATTCTACACAGTTCATGGGTGAATTTTACACCAACATTTCAACCATCATATATCTTTGTTCAAAATGTAAATGATGTCGAAACCAACATAAGGAAAGGTTTCTTTGGTTATGCCAAAAAATGGCATCTCACACACTTAAAACCTCTTGACGCTTATGGGACGAACATCCAGCGAAAAACTCCTATCGACATTAGCATAACGAAATTTAATATATATTTTTTTCAAATATAGGACTGTCTCATATCGTTTTATAGATACACCTCTCCTGAATCGACCCACGTTGTCCGATTTCAAAAAGGCTTTACAGGAAAAGCAAAACAATAGATTATGTTAGAGGAGTATATCGTAAAAGTAGCCACATAGCCATTTTCCGACCAACCACATGCATCACAAATAACCAAAAAACAGCTAAATGCAGCACTAACCTTTTACAAACTTCATCAGATGACACACCTAAGACATCATGTTACACAATGCATGCATGATTTTGTTCGATAAAGTTCATATTTATATATAAAAACAGCATTTTACATCGGCACGTAACGTTGACTAACTATTTTCCCTCAAATGCATCCGGGGAAACAGTGCTACAATTTACTCAATTACTATTCGAAAACATTTTTAAAATGTAATATTGTCATTCTAAGATTTATAGATGAATATCTCTTGAAAGCCCCTGTAATACCAGATTTAAAAATAACATTACGGGGTAATCACACTTTGCGATAAAAGGGGATGCGATACTCAGAAAATTACCTAATAAATACAGCTCTGCGCCATCTTGGAACAATCGCATATCACATCTATTCTTGTATACTATTGTCAATAATCCCTTACCTTTGGTTGTCTTCATCAGAAAGCACTTCCAGGCATCCCAGGTCCACAACAAATGTTCTCGGGGTTTTGACTGCCATATGAGTTCTGTTATACTTACAGACACCATTCAAACAGTTTTAGAAACGTTAGGGTGTTTTCTATCCACAAGTATTAATTATATGCATATCCTAGCTTCTGAGTTTGAGTAGTAGGCCGTTTAAAATGGGCACAAATTCTTTTCAAAATGCGCTGTGGCGCCCCCTATCCTAGGGGAATGCCAAGAGGTTTTAACTGTTGAACCACTTGTTCTTCTTGATGGTTGCAGTCTTGTTGCCGCCCATCAGTTTCCTCTTGTATTGTTCAACCAGATTGTCAAAGCGGTCATCCTCTCGGCTCCTAAACCGCCTCTTGGCCCCTTTAGTCCTCTGGAAAACCAATGAAGACAGTCGAATGTATTACATGATGTTGGGGCCAAGACATGCAGACATGGGTAATGTTTGTGTGTATTTGTGTGCATACCTGTGTAGGTTTCTCCAGTGACGTTGCTCCCTGTCTCTCTCTCCTGCTGGAACCGATCCTGGGCTTCTTAGGCTGAGCAGGCTTTCCCTTATCACGTGCCCTGCAGGACCAAAATTATACCATGTAGTATGGGTTACAATGTGATAGGTACAGTGTGTGTGTGTGTGTGTGTGTGTGTGTGTGTGTGTGTGTGTGTGTGTGTGTATTACCTTATCTTTGGGCCATAGTGAGAGGGCTGAGATAGAACCTTCCTTCGTTTCTTTCCATCCTCCAGTTCTATGTGTTCTAGAACTGAGGTGGTCTGGAAGCCTGAGTACTGCCGGCCCTGCTTCTGGGCCTGTTGCTGAGTCTGAGCCTTGGCCTGTGGCTGGGCGGGAGGTACTAGACGAGAGAGAAAGGAATGGAAGGAAATATCAGCGACAACCAAAAAGCAAAAAGAACACAGAAAATGAGGGAAATGTTAAAAATGACAAACATTTGCAGTTCCACCAGAATTGATGAGCTGTGTGTGTGTTATATTCAGGGTTAGGGCAGAAGTGTAGAGCGTCATACCTCCATCCTTTCTGCCCTGACCGGATGGTGCCGACTGTGTCTGGGTCTTCGCTGACCCCTCCTTTGTTACCATGTTACTATGGGGTTTAGACACACCCTTCTGAGGTCCAAGCCTGCCTCCTGACTGCGGCTGCATCTTCCCTCTTCCCATAGGGCCACGCCCCTTAAAACGCTCCTGGAACCATGGAGACTGGAAAATGTGTTACTCTTAATCTTAACCATCATCACACACCAACATAAACGGCAGAGAAGACAAACCTTGACTTGTTGTTGTCGCATTTCTTTCATCTTCAGCTTCCTCCCATCTTCAAGAGAGAACTCAACAATGGGTCTCTGTAGACAGACAATGTAAATCACTCAAGGAAAAAAAAAAACCTGTGAATAGTCTTCTCAATAACACATTCTCATCATTTAGCAAGACCGTCATTATTGATCAGATGCTGTAGGTTGCCAAACCAAATGTGTGTACGTGCAATTTGACATTCTCTTTATATTCCTCAGGGACAATAACTATTGATGACTAGGATGTTTGAGTCGAGACGCAATATTGTTCAGAGATAAAATGAATGCAATTACTGACATCAGCTACTGAGAGCCAAAGACAACATCCTGAAACATAACCTGGCATTCATCCTCAAACACAGCTGCATTCTGTCGAGTACAAGGTCAAGGACATGCATACACACACAGATAGATCAACAAAGACACAGCACCACACAAACACACCTTGGTGTTTCCGTAGATATCAGGGTTATTGTTGAGGTGTCGTAGTGTCTTCAGAGCGTGTTCATGATCTTGGAACTGAACAAAGCCGTAACCTAGCGACCGGCCTAACACCTGACCCCGCTCTGGCTTCTTATCATACATCACCCTGCACTTGAGAGAGAAAGACAGCGAGAGAGAGAGAGAGAGAGGGGGCATACAGATAGAGATGGTGAGGAAAAGAAAGGGGGTGAGAAGCAAACGATAAACAAAGAGACAATTGCGGAAAGAGGTTGTAAAGAGACAAATAAAAGGCCATTCAACATGGAAAGGGCAGCTTTATAGGACAAAACAGTGCCTTCAGAAAGTATTCACACCCCTTTACTTTTTCCACATTTTGTTGTTACAAAGTGGGATTAAAATGCATTTAATGTCATTTTTTCCATCAACAATCTACACAAAATTCTAAAATGTCAAAGAGGAAGAAAAATTATAACATTTGTATGAAAAAACCCCAGAAAAACCCAGTAATTAAGTAAGTATTCAACCCACTGAGTCAGTACATGTTAGAATCACCTTTGGCAGCGATTCTTTCTGGGTAAGTCTTTAAGAGCTTTCCACACCTGGATTGTGCAATATTTGCCCATTATTCTTTTCAAAATTCTGTCAAATTGGTTGTTGAGCATTGCTAGATAGCCATAGATTTTTAAGCGGATTTAAGTCAAAACTGTAACTCAGCCACTCAGGAACATTCCCTGTCTTTTTGGTAAACAAGTCCAGTGTAGATTTGGCCTTGTGTTTTAGGTTTTTGTCCTGTTGAAAGGTGAATTAATCTGCCAGTGTCTAGTGGAAAGCAGATTGAACCAGGTGTTCCTCTAGGATTTTGCCTGTGCTTAGCTCCATTCCGTTTCTTTTTTATCCTAAAAAACTCCCCAGTCCTTAACGATTGCAAATCATACCCATAACATGATTCAGCCACCACTATGCTTGAAAATATGGAAAATGGTACTCAGTAATGTGTTGTATTGGATTTGCCCCCAAACATAACACTTTGTATTCAGGACAAAAAGTTTATTGCTATGCAGTATTACTTTAGTGCCTTGTTGTAAACAGGCTGCATGTTTTGGAATATTTTTGTTCTGTACAGTGTTCCTTCTTTTCACTATGTCAATTAGGTTAGCATTGTGGACTAACTACAATGTTGTTGATACATCCTCAGTTTTCTCCTATCACAGCCATTAAACTCTGTTTTAAAGTCACCATTGGCCTCAGTGAAATCCCTGAGCGGTTTTCTTCTTCTCCAGCAACTGAGGTAGGAAGGACTTCACTGCTCGGCTGAGGGAGCTTACAGATCATTTTATATGTGGGATACAGAGATGAGGTATTCATTAAAAATCATGTTAAAACACTTATTGCACACAGTGAGGCCATGCAACTTATTATGTGACTTGTTAAGCACATGTTTACTCCCGAACTTATTTAGGCTTGCCATAACAAAGGGGTTGAATACTTATTGACAAGACTTTTCAGCTTTTAATTTTTAATTAAAACATTTAATTTGTATTTTTAATTAAAACATTTCTAAAAACATAATTACATTGACATTATGGGTGGGTCAATTTAATACATTTTGAACTCAGGCTGTAAAACAAAAAAATGTGGCACCTGAAAGTGACTTTGAAGAAGAGGAGGAAGAAGAAACCATTAGAACAAAAAGTCAAGGGGGTGTGAATACTTTCTGAAGGCACTGTAGTGCTACCTGGTGGTCACTAATAGTTCACCCAGAGCAGGTATTCCAAAACTGGGTTTTATTTTTTGGGGTAAAAATATTATTTCTTTACATGTTTTTTTCTTCACATTTTCAAACAGTCAATATATATTTTCCAACGGGGCTATACATTTGGGTGAGGTTTTTTTCCCCTCGCCTGAGTAGCCTCGTTTCACTGCCAAAAATAAAATTAAACCATCTAGTGTTCAGTGAAATAACAACACAATGTCAAATACAGGTAGGCTAGTCAAATAATTAACATCCAATCACATTAACCGTTACCCTCTCGTGGGAATTCCACTAATGGTCCGTATGTAGCCAAACGTTGCTGCTGCTCATGTTGGTATCTGTACTGATGGCGCAAAAGCCATGAGACATAAGTAGAGTGTTAACATGCGTGCAAGCAGTTGCTTCCGACGCCACTTGGGTACACTGCAGCATCCACCGAGAGGCTCTTGCTGCCAAGGGAATGCCTGACAGCTTGAAAGATGTTTTGGACACTACAGTTAAAATGGTAACTTTGTTAAAGCAAGGCCCCTGAACTCTCATGTATTTTCTGCACTATGCAATGACATGGGCAGTGACCATGTAACGCTTTTACAACATACAGAAGTACACTGGTTATCAAGGGGCAAAGTATTGACACGGTTTTTTTCAATTGAGAGACGAGCTTAAAGTTCTCTTTACTAACCATAATTGTCACTTGTCTGACCACTTGCACTATGACGAGTTTCTCACACGACTGGCCTATCTGGGTGATGTTTTTTCTCTCCTGAATGATCTGAATCTAGGATTACAGGGACTCTCCGCAACTATATTCAATGTGCGGGACAAAATTGAGGCTATAATTAAGAAGTTGATACACTTCCCTGTCTGCATTAACAAGGACAGCACAGGTCTTTCCATCATTGTATGATTTTTGTGTGTGCAAATCAACTCAAGCTTACGGACAATGTCAAATGTAATATAGCGAAGCACCTGAGTGAATTGGGTGCGAAATTACACAGGTACTTTCCTGAAACAGATGACACAAACAACTGGATTCGTTATCCCTTTCATGCCCTGCCTCCAGTCCACTTACCAATATCTGAACAAGAGACAGGGATGCAAACTGGTGAGGGCCCAAAAAGGTGACACTTTTTTGTTGCACTGAACAATTCTAAAAATCCCTGCTAGGGGGAAATGCAAGTTTTAACTAATTAAACAACAAAGAATATGATCTACATGCTCAGTCTGTGGGTGTAAAATAAAAAGTGGTTAATGTGAACCTAACTCACAGCAAAAAATATATAATTGTTGCCTAGACTTTACTGCAAATGACACGCAAGTCTTGAGAAAAAAACAATACACTAATATTGCAGTTAGCCATGACAGCGTTTATAATAGAATGCTTGTGACCACACACACATCTAAATATTGCACTTGGGGGAAAAAACATCTAAAGTAGAAATAGAATGAAACAAACAGGCATTCTATTTTTGCTCTATTATAGAGGCCACTATAGTAGACATCGATCAAGTGCACAAGGCTACATGTGTGCAAAAATAACATTCACCAAGTTAAAAAAGGTAATAATCCCCCCTCACTCACACACGTGGTACTGTCAAGTTCAACAAAAGCAATACCTTTGGGCTACACTGGAGGTTACTACATTGTAGAACAGATGTCAACAGTCAGAAAATGTCCAATGTGCCAGCAGCAGAGCATGAGACCCTTTTGTTGGCATAATTGATCTCTTTCAGGCAGACCTGACATACCCTATTTTTATCCACTGTACTGAAAAAGTGAGAAAGAGGAAAAGTGTGTGGTGTTCCTTTCACCTCTATAGGTTTCTCTGGTTAACTTAGCTAACGGAGAATTCGATCCTGCTAGCAAGAAAACATTACTTAAAATGCTAACAATACTTGTTCCATCACACTTTCTCCCTCACCTCAAACCTTCCAAATGCCAGTTGTTTTTCGGTTACAGCACATGAAGTATGCTTCATCACCTTCTCACCCCCGTCTCCGTGGTCAGGCTTCTCACCTACCTCTTCGTTATCGTTCAGGAGACAAGCTGATGTAAATGGAAAACTGCCTTTCTACTCTCTGCTGTCTTTCCAGAGGATGCGCTGATGCTATAATTGGCAATTTGGTTGTCTCTTCTCTCTTTAGTCACGTGCTGCATTCTGCTGTTACGATTGGCTGAGCCTTGGATACAGCCAGTATTGCTCCAAACGCACATCACTCATTCGCTTACAGCCAGTAGTCTGATCCAAAGCCCCCTATCCCTCCAAAACTTTTCTCATCAGATCTACACGAATCACATAGGTCACCTATTTTGGATTCAAAACAGCGAATTTTGCCAAAAGGTGACTAGTTTGCATCCCTGAAGAGAGCCTTATCGAAATTGCAACAAGCGGTTCTGTGAAAATGTAATTTAAATCAGAAGCCACTGCCAGATTTCTGGATTGGGCTGCACTTGGCAAATCTCGCTGTTTAGACACTGATGCCCTTTTACAACCACGTACCTATGTGAAATTGGATTCTCGGCCCTCACTAGCATGAAAACTAAATACAGGCACAGACTGTATGTGGAAAATGATTTAAGACTGAGACTCTCTCCAATACAACCCAACATTGCAGAGTTATGTGCATCCTTTCAAGCACACCCTTCTCATTAACCTGTGGTGAGTTATTCTCCATTTTGTATTAACAAATAAGGTGTTATATGTAAGATGGTTAAGAGCAAAATTATTGATTATTATGGTCTTATAAGAGCTCTTTGTCACTTCCCACGAGCAGGGTTGTAACAAAAACTCACTCATTCTTATGTTTAATAAATGTATCGTATAGTGTGTGTGTGGCAGGCTTACAATGATGGCAAAAAACAACATTTGAGAGTGAGCTGACCCTGGTGCTAGAGGGGGTACGCAGCTGGAGGTTGAATGTTTGAAAAGGTACAGGACTATAAAAAGTTTGGGAACCACTGACCCAGAGAGATGAGGACCTATTGACAGATTTGACTGGGATGGAAACAGCTATGGAAATGTGCTAGCAGTGTCTTACCTCGGTAATGAGGACCCCCTTGCCAGCTCCTGCAGAGCTCAGACAGAGTTGTCCTAGTTGTTTGCTGTCTACAGACTTGGGCAGGTTGTGGATACACAAGCGGGTCTTGGACACAAACACATTCATGTCCCGAAGCTTGGTCCGCTTCAGGTCCTAAAACTAACACAGAAGGAGAGTGTTAGCCTTCCTCAAAAAAAACACACTGAGGACACAAGCCCCAAGTTACCAACACACTGTGTTGTGATTGTAACACTATGACGCTCTGATTGGTTAAAAAACAGGAAGTACTTACTCTGGTCCTCTTGGTCATGTCTGCTGCTGGAACACCCTCAGCTGCCTTAGTTCCTGCCCGTATCACTGAGAGAAAGGGGTATGAGATGGAGGGTTGGGGAGAGGAGAGGAAAAGGGAGGAGAAAGGAGGTGTAACTTACATCCCTCTCTAGCCAGGTAGAGGTTCCTGGTCCCTGTATGTGTTTTGACCTTCTTGTCCTTCAGTTTGACGGCATCCTCTCTGCTTACCGATGCTACGATGTTCAGCTTTCTACCATCCACACGGATACCCTCGCTCTAAGACAGACAAACATGTTACCCCCAAGCATACATTACAGCAACTCAGAGCTCATCAGAAGAGATGTACCTGTAGAATACATGAGTAATTTATCCTATTCCGTCTCACCTCTGACTCGTCCTCCGCGGCAGCAATGCATTTCTCTGCTGCTTCTTTAGACATGAACTGAGCAAAGGCAATACCTGACCAGACAACAGAGCACAGTCAACAACCATTACCAACCAACACAGTCATGATTCAATGTTAACATGTAGACATCTACTATCTGACTGGCATCACTTCCTGGCATTGTTTAAGTTTGGGCAGGGGACAGAGCTAGAGAGAGAATGATGTTGTGTTGGAGCCAGGACTATACCTTTAGAGTGTTCAGTGTCTGGGTGTAGGCAGATCTTGATGTACTTCAGTTCTCCATACTGCAGTAACACCTCCTCCAAGCCCTCCTCCTTCGTATCAAATGACAGGTTCCTGATAAAGATGGTTTTGCCCTCATTGACATCTGATGGGAGGGGCTTTCTGTTGGCTGCATGATCGACAGAGAGAGCGAGAGCCAGCGAGAGGCAGCACCAGAGAGAGCCAGCGCCAGAGAGAGCCAGAGCCAGAGAGAGCCAGACAGAGCGAGAGCCAGCGAGAGCCAGCGAGAGCCAGAGATAGCCAGAGAGAGCGAGAGTGAGAGAGAGCCAGAGAGAGCGAGAGCCAGAGAGAGCGAGAGCCAGAGAGAGCGAGAGCCAGAGAGAGCGAGAGCCAGAGAGAGCGAGAGCAAGCGAGAGCCAGAGAGAGCCAGCGAGAGCCAGCGAGAGCCAGCGAGAGCCAGCGAGAGCCAGCGAGAGCGAGAGAGAGAGCCAGAGAGAGCGAGAGCCAGAGAGAGCGAGAGCCAGAGAGAGCGAGAGCCAGAGAGCCAGAGAGAGCGAGAGCGAGAGCCAGAGAGAGCGAGAGCGAGAGCCAGAGCCAGAGAGAGCGAGAGCGAGAGCCAGAGCCAGAGAGAGCGAGAGCCAGAGAGAGCCAGAGCCAGAGAGAGCGAGAGAGAGCCAGAGAGAGCCAGAGAGAGCCAGAGAGAGCGAGAGCGAGAGCCAGAGAGAGCGAGAGCCAGAGAGAGCGAGAGCGAGAGCCAGAGAGAGCGAGAGCGAGAGCCAGAGAGAGCGAGAGCGAGAGCCAGAGAGAGCGAGAGCCAGAGAGAGCGAGAGCCAGAGAGAGCGAGAGCCAGAGAGAGCCAGAGAGAGCCAGAGAGAGCCAGAGAGAGCCAGAGAGAGCCAGAGAGAGCCAGAGAGAATGAGAGCCAGAGAGAGCCAGAGAGAATGAGAGCCAGAGAGAATGAGAGCCAGAGAGAGCCAGAGAGAATGAGAGCCAGAGAGAGCCAGAGAGAGCCAGAGAGAGCCAGAGAGAGCCAGAGAGAGCCAGAGAGAGCGAGAGCGAGAGCCAGAGAGAGAGCCAGAGAGAGCGAGAGCGAGAGCCAGAGAGAGAGCCAGAGAGAGCGAGAGCCAGAGAGAGAGCCAGAGAGAGCGAGAGCGAGAGCCAGAGAGAGCGAGAGCGAGAGCCAGAGAGAGCGAGAGCGAGAGCCAGAGAGAGCGAGAGCGAGAGCCAGAGAGAGCGAGAGCGAGAGCCAGAGAGAGCGAGAGCGAGAGCCAGAGAGAGCGAGAGCGAGAGCCAGAGAGAGCGAGAGCCAGAGAGAGCGAGAGCCAGAGAGAGCGAGAGCCAGAGAGAGCGAGAGCCAGAGAGAGCCAGAGAGAGCCAGAGAGAGCCAGAGAGAGCCAGAGAGAGCCAGAGAGAGCCAGAGAGAGCCAGAGAGAGCGAGAGAGAGCCAGAGAGAGCGAGAGAGAGCCAGAGAGAGCGAGAGCCAGAGAGAGCCAGAGAGAGCCAGAGCCAGAGAGAGCCAGAGCCAGAGAGAGCCAGAGCCAGAGAGAGCCAGAGCCAGAGAGAGCCAGAGCCAGAGAGAGCCAGAGAGAGCCAGAGCCAGAGAGAACGAGAGCCAGAGAGAACGAGAGCCAGAGAGAGCGAGAGCCAGAGAGAGCGAGAGCCAGAGCCAGAGAAAGCGAGAGCGAGAGCCAGAGAGAGCCAGAGAGAGCCAGAGAGAGCCAGAGAGAGCCAGAGAGAGCCAGAGCCAGAGAGAGCCAGAGCCAGAGAGAGCCAGAGCCAGAGAGAGCCAGAGCCAGAGCCAGAGAGAGCGAGCGAGAGCCAGAGCCAGAGAGAGCCAGAGCCAGAGAGAGCGAGAGCCAGAGAGAGCGAGAGCCAGAGAGAGCGAGAGCCAGAGAGAGCGAGAGCCAGAGAGAGCGAGAGCCAGAGAGAGCGAGAGCAAGAGCCAGAGAGAGCCAGAGCCAGAGAGAGCAAGAGCCAGGGCGTTGGAGGGGTTCAAACAGAAGGCAGCCTGGAACATACACATTGATATTTCATCAAGAGAAAGACAACTATTTCATACCAGAATCCTCACAGTCATCATCTTCATCGTTGTCTTCATCAGACCCAAGATCACTTTTGTCGTCATCTGCCTCCTGAGACTCTGCATCGTCATTCTCCTCAACACCCTCGTCCTCTGACGGGGTGTCTGGATGCTGAGCTGACTTAGAGCTGACTCTGTAGAAAGAAAAACTATTAAACACAACACTTCAACAATATCCTGGCGGAAATACTCCAGTCCTCAGAACCAAAGACTGGCCAAAGAAGATCAACTTAGACATAAAATGGGTTGTTTGGATCCTGATTGGTTAACTCGCTGTTAACAGTTCAATTTGAATTATCAATGCAGATCTACTGTCCTACAGCCCAGCCAGGCAATTTATAAACTTAATCTCCCCTGGAAAAAAGTTGACACATTATTAACTCATTCTACTAGGCAAGCATTTGGTTTGCAACATTTGGGGTTTGACTAAATCTTGCTGCTTGCTTTTCCGACATGTGCAACAATGTTACAGTTTTTTTTGGGCAATCTCCACCCTACCATAGGAGAGAATAAACATGACTGACAATCTCTGAGCCAGACGAATACATTTATCAGGATCATTTTTACGGATATATCAAAAGAACTGGCAACAGAAACAAACGTAAAACAAATGTCTGTTGTCATTTCAGCTGCTTGATTTGCTCGTGAGTTAGCTTTAGTTGGCTAGCTAGCAAAGAAGAAGAAGCTAGCCTGCATGGCAACCTTTTTTGCTTAGAATGTTTGTAATAAACAAAGCTTGTTTGGCTAGCTACTTCGGAATCTCAGAAGTAACAACTGGCTTTTGCCCGGACTATATCATCTGGTGGAAGGACGGAATTAAACAAATGTACTCATTTTCATTTATGAAAACATGTCATTCATCTTTAAAAATATATGTTGGTAACCATTTTCTAAAACAGGAATGATAGGGAATAACAGCCTCCTATGGGCTGTTTCCCCTGACCCCCCAGGCTGTGTTGGGTCTTCAGACAGCCCTTAGTCGGCAGTTATTCACACGATAATCCCTAGGTTCTCATGCCTTATTGCTTAATTACATCTAGGTCAAGGTCTACATCTTTACAGCTCATCTCAAACTGAGGACATGCAGAAATAGAGATTAAAAAGACAGCAAAAGCTCATACTTGTTCTCTTCTACTTCTTCCTCCTCCTCCTCCTCTTCAGAGTCACTTTCAGGTGCCGGTTTCTCTGCTGTGACCTTTTCCTCTTTCTTAGCTCCTGGCTGAGTAGCGACAAACTTGTCTTTAGCCACAGCCCAATCAACAGCTACCTGCCTTCCTGTAAAGAACAGAGGAGAGAACGACTTGATTGCACAGATGAAGCCACAGTAGACTATTGAGATGTGACCCATCTTTATCAGAGATATTCACAGGGCAGAAAAAGGTCTCACACACACTGTTAAGAATACTATTTTCTCATGATTATTCCCTATTGGAATATGGCCTCTAGGTACCCTCTCTCAGGCCAGAGGTCACCGTAAAGCAGGTCTCAGTAAATGGTATCTTGGCCCCTGAGCCATAACCATAGGTGTCCTTAAATGATTAAGATGTTTCAAATGTATAGTCTATTCAACACCAAGGTCTCCACCTTGATCAAATGTTTTGGCACCGGGCACGGAAGTGTGAAACAACAAACAGATATGGCAGAGTATTTAGACCAGCCCTCCCCGCTGGAGGGTGAGAGATTTGCTGCAAACCTCTTAGAGGAACATATCTGTCTTCACATATGTCTGTCTTTGTTAATTCAACATTTAATTAAAGAAGTTGTTCCCCTTATATTTTTCATCTAGCAGTTCTCCACACCTTGACCAGGTTTTCAATTCCTAACACACACACACGCACACACACACACACACACACACACACACACACACCAGGTTAAGGTGTCTCACCTTTCATTTCCTTTAGGTTTATTGCTTTCAAGGCCTTTCCTGCCTCCAAGACATTCTTAAACTGGACAAACGCAAAGCCCCGCATCTTTCCATCTGATGAAACACACACGGGAAGGTAAACAAAATGAGGAATAGTCAGACAGCAGATAGAAAACATGTTACTGACTCTGTAGTTGTCTTTGCGCAACTAAATCCACAAAGGCTCAACCGTGCTTAGTGTGGTTGGGTGGTGATTCTCTCAAGTTAAAGTCTGTACCTGGTTTAAGGGGGATGTTAGCCTCCAGAACTGTCCCAAACTTGGCAAAGGTCTGTTTCAGATCATCCTCAGAGCACTGTGAAAACACAAGACAAACATTAACAACTAACTGCAGACAAAGCATCCTCGCACAAAGGGGAGGCCAAAGCGAAAGATTGTTTGTCTGTGTGTCTGTTAGTTATGCAAGGGTTGACTCGTAACCCACAATCCCCGCGGTTATATCAGCGGGGTGGGCAGGTTTAAGGCAATGAAATATTGTGTGGTTGAAAGGCGGGTGGGTGGCGGGTGGGTTGAATAAAGAGAAAACAATGCATTAAAAATCCATAAATGTACACAGTGAACAAGACAATAGGAACACCTTCCTAATATTGAGTTTCGCCCCCTTTTGCCCTCAGCCTCAATTCATTGAGACATGAACTCTACAAGGTTTCGAAAGCATTCCACAGGGATGCTGGCCCATGTTGACTCCAATGCTTCCCACAGTTGTGTCAAGTTGGCTGGATGTCCTTGGGTGGTGGACCATTCTTGATACACACGGGAAACTATTGAGTGTGAAAAACTCTGCAGCGTTGCAGTTCTTGACACACTCAAACCAGTGCTGTTGGCACCTACTACCATCTTGCCCATTCACCTTCTGAATGGCACACATACAATAGGTCTCAATTGTCTCAAGGCATAAACATCCTTCTTGAACCTTTCTCTTCCCTTTCATCTACAGTGATTGAAATGGATTTAACAAGTGACATCAATAAGGGACTAAAGCTTTCACCTGGTCAAATCTGTGTCATGGAAAGAGCAGGTGTTCCAAATGGTTTGTACACTTAGTATAATTTTTGTGAAATTCATATCTATGGTTTACATTTAGGTTTTTCTTTCATTATTTTTTAATCTGCTGTTGGTACGTAGCCTAAGCCTAAACTTCATGGCCTAACTGTAGCGTGCACCAAATACACAACAATTGCGAAACGCTTTGGGGAACTTGGGCAGAAAAAGTTAACGATGATCCACTGAGGCAACAAGTTCAGCATTTCATTCAATAAGAGAAAAGCTGCAAAATTGAGAGTTGAAAATAAATAGAAAGGAGGGCCAGAACAGTATACTAATGATTGGGAAAGATTCAATTAAGTGGTAAAAAGAGGATGATTGTGCGATGATTGCGAAGCGCTGTACAAATTCAACCTCTCACAATGCCTATAATAATATTAACTCCCTCAGAATTAAGCATTTCTTGCAGTAAAATTATACACCAAATGTAACATTTTTACTCTGGATCAGGAGTGGAGAAATATGATCTCTTTCTTTCAGAGAGAATAAATGAGCGGTTAGGGACCATCTGTAAAAGGCGTCATCTTCATCAGCATCATAAAATATGCATCCGAGCCGAACTGAAATCTAATCAAAAACATGTTGAGTCGTTTTAACTGCTACTAATTTCCTTAAAACCGGTCACTGATGCCATTTGGAAATTTAGCATAGAAAAACTTGTACAGCTTATTTTTATTGCATTTTCTCCCTGGTCCCTAAACGTATTTGCTGCGGGAGAGAAGCAGAGATGAAAGAGGAAAGAGAAAAACTATCGATTACATCAATTTATGGCATTCTGGTGAGCAGGGGTTTATTTAGTCTTCTAGGGCAACAAGTAATGACAGAAGAGAAGCTGCATGTATCTAATTATAGACAAGTTGACTAAGCCTAAAATGTTGGAAACGATAAGCAAAAACATAAGCCTATCTAAAAAGGCCCGTCAAAAACGAATTCGGCCATCTCTGACTGTGCTGTGCATTTTCTATATTTGCAGGTTATAGTTAGGTGCAGGCAGTGGTGGTTCTAGCTTGTATGGCTCCCTGGGCGAACCCCCCCCCCCCAAAAAAAAAAACACAATTCTGCACTAATTGTAATTTTATTCAGACATTTGGAAAACAAATGTAAAAAATCATAACATTTAAAACTATATAAATATAAAAATATACACAAAAAGACTCAAATATCAAAAAGCAGAAACAAAGACAAACAAATTGTAGTATATAAATACAAATAAATTACACTATTACCCTATTGCTAACAAAAAATACACAAATAAAACAATTGCACAAATTCTATATCACACAAAGAATAACACACTTATAAAAAAGAGAACCTGATTAGATTATTGCACTTCAAAACAAGAAACACAAACTAAATTGCACAACTAATTGCATTAGTACCGTACAAAGTTAGAGATGCAGTATTTGATAGATTCCCCCGCCTCCCCTACCTCTGGCTTCCAGTGGGGAGACCTGAGGTCAACCTACCCCCGCTCCCCCTGCCTCGGGCTTCCAGTGGGGAGACCTGAGGTCAACCTACCCCCGCTCACCCTGCCTCGGGCTTCCAGTGGGGAGACCTGTGGTCAACCTACCCCCGCCCCCCCTGCCTCGGGCTTCCAATGGGGAGACCCGAGGTCAATCAACCCCTGGTACCCCTACCTCGGGCTTCCAGTGGGGAGAACGTGAGGACAACCTACCCCCGCTCCCCTACCTCGGGCTTCCAGTGGGGAGAACGTGAGGACAACCTACCCCCGCGCCCCTACCTCGGGCTTCCAATGGGGAGAACGTGAGATCAACCTACCTCTGCCCCCTCCCCATCTTGTACTTCTGAGTGGGAGATCTTCCCAGACAGTAGCCTGCCTAACTCGCAAACTAGAATCAGGGTGCCCACTCCGACAAAGTTAATTGACCTACAGTCCCACACGGTGACATGATATCATTGACGTGACGAGCAAATGAGCAATAGAAAATCGATCGCGCAAATGTTACCATTTGGAATATATATTTTTTTGTGTGCAGGCGCCCCATGCCGCCCATGTCTAAATCCACCCCTGGGTAGTTTCTTCTTGGCCACCGACACGTTGATCTTCTGTCCATCATAGACTTTCACCTCTCTAACAGCGTGCTGTGCATCCTCCTCCATGGAGTAGGTGACATACCCAAACCCCCGACATTTGTCTTCACCTGTAGGGACCATGTGTAAGAGTTGTCTTTTCACACATATTCTTTAATATTATTACAAAGCACGACATGGTCTGGATGACGTTGAGATCAGCACAATTTTACAAAGATGACAAATGTCATAAAATTGGCTAGCTAACTAGTAGCTGTTTCACCTTTTTCCTTGACAACAAAATAGTGGTTCACAGGTCCAATCTCAGAGAATATCTCCTCCAGGCGGTCGTTACATGCATCTACTGGCAGACTCCGGACGAAAATTGTTAGGGCTGACATTGTTTATTATTTACTAATCTTTAGCTAGTTTCGTCTGACAACTGTTGCTTTTTTTTAGCCAGTCAACCAACGTCAAATGGAGCACACTGGCAAGCTAACTGGCCACTTTCTTTCCGGTACTTTCAAAAGTATTGTCTCCCCAGCGAATTCTAATCTTCACTTCCAAGACAGTGATACAATTATCAAAATAATATAAAAATGGTATGAAAGAATGGTAACCGCTAGTAGCTAAATGGTAAACACACGTTTTCTCAACGACGCAGCCATCTTCTAATTGTAAGGAAGTTGTCATCGGTAATTTTCGATGCCAGTTCTGACAACCGACCGAATCTGACTGAGCACAGCGCCGATCTGCGTCACAAATAAACGTTTTGGATGCTGATTCTCTCCCACAACTTGGAGACAGATCCGGCAAGCAAGGTGTTTTCCCGGGAACTGCTCACACGCACCTGTTAGGCATAGTAACAGAGTTGTGGGAGAGAAGCAGCGAATCAGCATCCCAAACTTTTTTTTGTGATGCAGATTGGCACGGCGGTTAGTAAAATCAAATCACATTTTATTGGTCACATTCAGATGGTTCGCAGATGTTAATGCGAGTGTAGCGAAATGCTTGTACTTCTAGTTCAGACAGTGCAGTAGTATCTAACAATTCCCCAACAACTACAGCTGAAGTCGGAAGTTTACATACACTTAGGTTGGGGTTTTAAATCTCGTTTTTCAACCACTACACAAATTTCATGTTACTATAGTTATGGTAAGTCGGTTAGGACATCTACTTTGTGCATGACACAAGTCATTTTTACAACAATTGTTTAGACAGATTATTTGACTGGATCACAATTCCAGTGGGTCAGAAGTTTACATACACTAAGTTGACTGTGCCTTTAAACAGCTTGGAATATTCCAGAAAATGATGTCATGGCTTTAGAAGCTTCTGATAGGCTAATTGACATCATTTGAGTCAATTGGAGGTGTACCTGTTGATGTATTTCAAGGCCTACCTTCAAAGTCAGTGCCTCTTTGCTTGACATCGTGGGACAATAGAAAGAAATCAGCCAAGACCTCAGAAAAAAGATTGTAGACCTCCACAAGTCTAGTTCATCCTTGGGAGCAATTTCCAAACGCCTGAAGGTACCACGTTCATCTGTATTAACAACAGTACGCAAGTATAAACACCATGGGACCACGCAGCCATCATACCGCTCGGGAAGGAGACGCGTTCTGTTCCCTAGAGATGAACGTACTTTGGTGCGAAAAGTGCAAATCAATCCCAGAACAACAGCAAAGGACCTTGTGAAGATGCTGGAGGAAACAGGTACAAAAGTATCTATATCCACAGTAAAACGAGTCCTATATCGACATAACCTGAAAGGCCGCTCAGCAAGGAAGAAGCCAGTGCTCCAAAAGCACCATAAAAAAGCCAGACTACGGTTTGCAACTGCAAATGGGGACAAAGATCATACTTTTTGGAGAAATGTCCTCTGGTCTGATGAAACAAAAATAGAACTGTTTGGCCATAATGACTGTCATTTGGAGGAAAAAGGGGGAGGCTTGCAAGCGAAGAACACCATCCCAACCGTGAAACACGGGGGTGGCATCATCATGTTGTGGGGGTGCTTTGCTGCAGGAGGGACTGGTGCACTTCACAAAATAAAAGGCTTCATGATGTAGGAAAATTATGTGGATATATTGAAGCAACATCTGAAGACATCAGTCAGGAAGTTAAAGCTTGGTCGCAAATGGGTCTTCCAAATATTCACTGACCCCAAGCATACTTCCAAAGTTGTGGCAAAATGGCTTAAGGACAACAAAGTCAAGGTATTGGAGTGGCCATCACAAAGCCCTGACCTCAATCCTATAGAAAATGTGTGGGCAGAACTGAAGATTCTTGTGCGAGCAAAGAGGCCTACAAACCTCACTCAGTTCCATCAGCTCTGTCAGGAGGAATGGGTCAAAATTCACCCAACTTACTGTGGGAAGCTTGTGGGAGGCTACCCAAAATGTTTGACCCCAAGTTCAACAATTTAAAGGCAATGCTACCAAATACTAATTGAGTGTATGTAAACTTCTGACCCACTGGGAATGTGATGAAAGTAATAAAAGCTGAAATAAATCACTCTACTATTATTCTGACATTTCACATTCTTAAAATGTGGTGATCCTAACTGACCTAAGACGGAGAATTTTTACTAGGATTAATGTCAGGAATTGTGGAAAAACTGAGTTTAAATGTATTTGGCTAAGGTGTATGTGAACTTCCGACTTCAACTGTACCTAATACACACAAATCTGAAGGGGTGAATGAGAATATGTACATATAAGTATATGGATGAGTGATGGCTGAGCACCGTAGGCAAGGTATAAAATAGAGTATATACATGTGATATGAGTAATGTAAGATATGTACACATTTTTAAAGTGGCATTGTTTAAAGTGACTAGTGATCCATTTATTAAAGTGTACAGTGATTGGGTCTCAATGTAGGCATCAGCCTCTGTGTTAGTGATTGCTGTTTAGCAATCTGATGGCCTTGAGATTGAAAAACTGCTTCTGTCTCGATCCCAGCTTTGATGCACCTGTACTGACCTCGCCTTCTGGATGGTAGCGGTGTAAACAGGCAGTGGCTCGGATGGTTGTTGTCCTTGATCTTTTTGGTCTTTCTCTGACATCGGGTTCTGTAGTAGTCATGGAGGGCAGGTAGTTTCCCCCCAGTGATGTGTTGTGCAGACCGCACTACCCTCTGGAGAGCCTTGCGGTTGAGGGTGGTGCAGTTGCCGTACCAGGCTGTGATATTGCCTGACAGGATGCTCTCGATTGTGCATCTGTAAAAGTTTGTGAGGGTTTTGGGTGACAAGCCAAATTTCTTCAGCCTCCTGAGGTTGAAGAGGTGCTGTTGTGCCTTCTTCACCACACTGTCTGTGTGGGTGGACCATTTCAGTTTGTCTGTGACGTGTACGCTGAGGAACTTAACTTTCCACCTTCTCCACTGCTGTCCCTCCAATGTGGATAGGAGGATGCTCCCTCTGCTGTTTCCTGAAGTCCACGATCATCTCCTTTGTTTTGTTAACGTTGAGTGAGACGTTGTTTTCCTGACACCACACTCCGAGTGCCCTCACCTCTGTCGTCTGCAAACTTGATGATTGAGTTGGAGGCATGCATGGCTACGCAGTCGTCGGTGAACAGGGAGTACAGGAGGGGGCTAAGCACGCACCATTGTGGAGCCCCAGTGTTGAGGGTCAGCGAAGTGGAGATTTTGTTTCCTACCTTGACCACCTGGGGGCGGCCAATCAGAAAGTCAAGGACCCAATTGCACAGGGCGGGGTTGAGACCCAGGGCCTCCAGCTTGATGATGAGCTTGGATGGTACTATGGTGTTGAATGCTGAGCTGTAGTCAATGAACAGCATTCTTACATACTGTATGTATTCCTCTTGTCCAGATGGAATAGGGCAGTGTGCAGTGTGATGGCGTTTGCGTCTGTGGACCTGTTGGGGCGGTATGCAAACTGAAGTGGGTCTAGGGTGGCCAGTAAGGGGGAGGTGATATGATCCTTGACTAATCACTCAAAACACTTCATGGTGACAGAAGTGAGTGCTACTGGGCGGTAGTCATTTAGTATAGTTATGTGCCTTCTTGGGTACAGGAACAATGGTAGCCATCTTGAAGCATGTGGGGACAACAGGCTGGGATAGGGAGCGATTGAATTAATCCGTAAACACACCAGCCAGCTAGATGCTCTGAGGACGTGGCTACGGCTGCCATCTGGGCCAGCAGCCTTGCGAGGGTTAACACATTTAAATGTTGTACTCACTTCGGCCACGGAGAGAGGGGGGGGGGTGCAGTCCTTGTTAGCAGGCCGCGACGGTGGCACTGTATTATCCTCAAAGCTGGCAATGAAGGTGTTTAGTTTGTCTGGAAGCGCGACTTCGGTGTCCGTGACGTGGCTGGTTTTCTTTTTGTAGTCCGTGATCTCCTGTAGACCCTGCCACATACGTCTCGTATCTGAGACGTTGAATTGCAACTCCACCTTGTCCCTGTACCAGCATTTCGCTTGTTTGATTGCCTTGCCAAGGGAGCAATGTTTATATTCAGCCATATTCCCAACATCTCCAATGCACTTCTTTATAAACTCACTTGCCGAGTCAGCGTGATGTTATTCTCTGAGGTTAACCGGGACATATTCCAGTCTGCGTGATCAAAACAATCTTGAAGCGTGGCTTCCAATTGGTCAGATCAGTGTTGAATGGTTCTCGTCACTGGTACATCCTGTTTTAGTTTCTGCCTATAAGACGGTAGAAGCAAGATGGCATTGTGGTTGGATTTGCCGAAGGGAGGGCTTTGTATGCATCGTGGAAGTTAGAGTAGCAGTGGTTGAGTGTATTGCCCCTGCGTGTGGTGCAATTAATATGCTGATGAAATTTAGGTAGCCTTGTTCTCAAATTTGCTTTGTAAAAATCCCCAGCTACAATAAATGCAGCCTCAGGACATATAGTTTCCAGTTTACATAGACTCCAGTGAAGTTCCTTGGGGGCCGTCTTGGTGTCTGCTTGAGGGGGAATGTACACAGCTGTGACTATAACTGACGAGAATTCTTTGTAGGTAAAATGACCGGCATTTGATTGTAAGGAATTCTAGGTCGGGTGAGCGGAAGGACTTGAGTTCCTGTATGTTGTTATGATTACACCATGAGTCGTTAATCATCAAGCATACACCCCCGCCCTTCCTCTTCCCAGAGGTGTGTTTATCTCTGTCGGCGCGATGCATGGAGAAGCCCGGTGGCTGATTCAGTTTAAGTAATAATGCCCTTGAAGCCAGTGTTTGGAGGATATATATGTATTTTGGAGTGGACTGTGATTGTTTTTGTCATTTAAAAAAAAACAAAAAAAAACATACTTCTTCAATCACAGTCCACTCCAAAATACATCCTCCAAACACTGGCTTTGAGGGCATTATCACTTTTATACAACGAGTTACCAATATATTCAAATAATGTTTGACATTTTCATTAACAGTAGAGAAGAATGGATTAACTTGTTCAATGCTAGTTAAGGATACTGGAGTGAGTGGTCGTGCTGCACCTCGCTCCGCGGGTAATATTACATTTCATCACATTACATTACATTGGAACGATTTGATTGGAACGATTTGATTAGTGTATTGTTAGCTAGCTACATAGTTGTATCTGCTGTCTTTGTATCAAGGATAAAGGTGTAGCTCTGAGGAACTAACGAGGTTAGCTAGCCAGCTGTATTCGTTCGTTCGCGAAGTTTTCAAAACGGCGTCAACACCATAACACCACTGTTAGCTAGCCAACTTTACCAATTAGCAGTACCGTAGAAACTATATACATTACAACAGAACGATTAGACTAGTGTAATGTTAGCTAGCTACATAGTTGTCTTTGTATCAAGATAAAGGCGTAGTACAGAGTAACTATCGAGGTTAGCTAGCCAGCTACATTTTCTAACATAGTCTACAACGTGCCCACTGCTAGCTAGCTAACCCTACCAGCTAGCTGTATCATTTTTAGTCAATAAAGATTTTTGCAATGTAAGCTTAACTTTCTGAACATTCGAGATGTGTAGGCCACTTGTGTAGCTAGCAGGACTGACTTTGTGTTAGCTAGCCAACGTTTAATTACTTCTGCGTTATGAACTAGACACGGACACGAATGATCCATTGGTAGCTTGTTGTTACCAAGTATTGGTGCTAACCGTGTGTTTATAGGATGCTAGCATGCTAGTTAGCTACGGCGTCATAGGACACGGTGCACTAGGTGGGTTTTCACGGAAGAATACTGTACCAAGTTATCTAGCGGAATAAACTAAGTTTGAGCCTATTCCTGGAAACATTGAACCACTGTAGTTTACATCAATTTTAATGTCTAGTGGTAGCTAGAAAAGTTATATTTTAGCATTTTAGTGTTTCAGTGAATTGTTAGTGAGGGAGGCCCTGCTCTCTCGCTTCCCCAGTTGTTTAGTTAATTTTCATTCCAATCTCCTTTGCATTGCGTAGCCTCTCCTGTAGCCTATCAACTATGTGTCTGTCTATCCCTGTTCTCTCCTCTCTGCACGGGCCATACAAATGCTTCACATCGCGTGGCCGCTGCCACTCTAACCTGGTGGTCCCAGCGCGCACGACCCACGTGGAGTTCCAGGTCTCAGGCAGCCTCTGGAACTGCCGGTCTGCGGCCAACAAGGCAGAGTTCATCTCAGCCTATGCTACCCTCCAGTCCCTCGACTTCTTGGTGCTGACGGAAACATGGATTACCACAGAAAACACTGCTACTCCTACTGCTCTCTCCTTATCTGATCACGTGTTCTCACACACCCGAGAGCATCTGGTCAGCAGGGTGGTGGCACTGGAATCCTCATCTCTCCCAAGTGGACATTCTCTCTCTCTCCCCTGACCCATCTGTCTATCTCCTCATTTGAATTCCATGCTGTCACAATCACTAGCCCATTCAAGCTTAACATCCTTACCATTTATCGCCCTCCAGGTTCCCTTGGAGAGTTCATCAATGAGCTTGACGCCTTGATAAGTTCCTTTCCTGAAGATGGCTCACCCCTCACAGTTCTGGGTGACTTTAACCTCCCTACGTCTACCTTTGACTCATTTCTCTCTGCCTCCTTCTTTCCACTCCTCTCCTCTTTTGACCTCACCCTCTCACCGTCCTCCCCTACTCACAAGGCAGGGAATACACTTGACCTCATCTTCACTAGATGCTGTTCTTCTACTAATCTCACTGCAACTCCCCTCCAAGTCTCCGATCACTACCTTGTATCCTTTTCCCTCTCGCTCTCCTCCAACACCACTAACTCTGGCCCCTACTCAGATGGTATTGCGCCGTCGCAACCGTCGCTCTCTCTCTCCTGCTACTCTCTCCTCTTCCATCCTATCATCTCTTCCCTCTGCTCAAACCTTCTCCAACCAACCTCCTGATTCTGCCTCCTCAACCCTCCTCTCCTCCCTTTCTGCATCCTTCGAGTCTATGTCCCCTATCCTCCCGACCGGCTCGGTCCTCCCCTCCTGCTCCGTGGCTTGACGACTCATTGCGAGCTCACAGAACAGGGCTCCGGGCAGCCGAGCGGAAATGGAGGAAAACTAGCATCCCTGCGGACCTGGCATCTTTTCACTCCCTCCTCTCTACATTTTCCTCCTCTGTTTCTGCTGCTAAAGCCACTTTCTACCACTCTAACTTCCAAGCATCTGCCTCTAACCCTAGGAAGCTCTTTGCCACCTTCTCCTCCCTCCTGAATCCTCCTCCCCCCCTCCTCCTCCTCCCTCTCTGCGGATGACTTCGTCAACCATTTTGAAAAGAAGGTCGCCGACATCCGATCCTCGTTTGTTAAGTCAAACGACACCGCTGGTCCTGCTCACATTGCCCTACCCTATGCTTTGACCTCTTTCTCCCCTCTCTCTCCAGATGAAATATTGCATCTTGTGACGGCCGGCCGCCCAACAACCTGCCCGCTTGACCCTATCCCATCCTCTCTTCTCCAGACCATTTCCGGAGACCTTCTCCCATACCTCACCTCGCTCATCAACTCATCCTTGACCGCTGGCTACGTCCCTTCCGTCTTCAAGAGAGCGAGAGTTGCACCCCTTCTCAAAAAACCTACACTCGATCCCTCCGATGTCAACAACTACAGACCAGTATCCCTTCTTTCTTTTCTCTCCAAAACTCTTGAACGTGCCGTCCTTGGCCAGCTCTCCTGCTATCTCTCTCAGAATTACCTTCTCGATCCAAATCAGTCAGGTTTCAAGGCTGGTCATTCAACTGAGACTGCTCTTCTCTGTGTCACGGAGGCTCTCCGCACTGCTAAAGCTAACTCTCTCTCCTCTGCTCTCATCCTTCTAGACCTATCTGCTGCCTTTGATACTGTGAACAATCAGATCCTCCTCTCCACCCTCTCCGAGTTGGGTATCTCCGGCGCGGCTCACTCTTGGATTGCGTCCTACCTGACAGGTCGCTCCTACCAGGTGGCGTGGCAAGAATCCGTCTCCGCACCACGTGCTCTCACCACTGGTGTCCCCCGGGGCTCAGTTCTAGGCCCTCTCCTATTCTCGCTATACACCAAGTCACTTGGCTCTGTCATATCCTCACATGGTCTCTCCTATCATTGCTTCGCAGACAACACACAATTAATCTTCTCCTTTCCCCCTTCTGATAACCAGGTGGCGAATCGCATCTCTGCATGTCTGGCAGACATATCAGTGTGGATGACGGATCACCACCTCAAGCTGAACCTCGGCAAGACGGAGCTGCTCTTCCTCCCGGGGAAGGACCGCCCTTTCTATGATCTCCCCATCACGGTGGACAACTCCATTGTGTCCTCCTCCCAGAGTGCTAAGAGCCTCAGCGTGACCCTGGACAACACCCTGTCGTTCTCCTCTAACATCAAGGCGGTGACCCAATCCTGTAGGTTCATGCTATACAACAAGCGCAGAGTACGACCCTGCCTTACACAGGAAGCGGCGCAGGTCCTAATCCAGGCACTTGTCATCTCCCGTCTGGATTACTGCAACTCCCTGTTGGCGGGGCTCCCTGCATGTGCCATTAAACCCCTACAACTCATCCAGAACGCCGCAGCCCTTCTGGTGTTCAACCTTCCCAAGTTCTCTCACGTCACCCTGCTCCTCCGCACACTCCACTGGCTTCCAGTTGAAGCTCGCATCTGCTGCAAGACCATGGTGCTTGCCTACGGAGCTGTGAGGGGAACGGCACCTCCGTACCTTCAGGCTCTGATCAGGCCCTACACCCAAAAAAGGGCACTGCGTTCATCCACCTCTGGCCTGCTGGCCCCCCTACCTCTGCGGAAGCACAGTTGCCGCTCAGCCCAGTCAAAACTGTTCGCTGCTCTGGCACCCCAATGGTGGAACAAGCTCCCTCACGACACCAGGACAGCGGAGTCAATCACCACCTTCTGTAGACACCTGAAACCCCACCTCTTTAAGGAATACCTGGGATAGGATAAAGCAATCCTTCTGCCCCCCCCAAAAAAAATATATAGATGCACTATTGTAAAGTGGTTGTTCCACTGGATATCATAAGGTGAATGCACCAATTTGTAAGTCGCTCTGGATAAGAGCGTCTGCTAAATGACGTAAATGTAAATGTAACATTATTTTTATGAATTTATTCATACTATTTCATCCTTCCACAAGATAAAGTCCAGACACAAATCTAGGGTTGCTACCCAAGCCGGCTGGTTGTTCCTTCTATCAGTTTGGTTGCCAGAGACACGGCCCAGTCGTTCAGTCTTTTTGTCTGTATATATGGACGCGACCCAGTCGTTCGTACTAAATGTTCCATTGCCATACTGAGTGGCAACGTTCTTATCCATTGCTTGCTAGCTAGCCAACTACGGCTAACTTAGTCACGTCAAACAGTGCAGCCAGAACAACAGTAGCGGCATTTGCATAAGCTGTTTTCTAGTGACATTTATTTGGACACATCCATAACAATGAGCTAATGAGGCGCGATTTCACCTGGCATAGAAAATGTGCTCTCGTTGTTCAGAGGAGATAGCCAACAACACATCACATCTAACACAATCTTTTCAAACTGAAGCTGGAAAGACTGAAAACTAGCTACACTTAGTTTAGTTTGACCTTTTTTCTATTGAAATGACTTTGCATATATCCATAAAAATGATGCCAGCTGATTTATGATTTCGACCGGCTGAGAAACACTGCCTCCCGACATGTTCATTACTACGGGACAGCAGGAGATAGAATTTGAATATTGAAACAATGATACAAATGTCAGAGAGACATACAGCAAGGTTCATACAGTTAAAATAAATGTGAGATCATGTTTAGATACTTTTTATAGTGGAGATCAAGTTTATAAAGTGCCTGGCTGGATTGATGAGACAGTGGATTGCGCAGTCAGATGGAACAGAGTAAATAGGCATTTTAACATCGTAGACTTAGCTGTTCGTAACTTGTGGAATAGACACCGTCTGGAATGCGGTTTTAACCAATCAGCATTCAGGATTAAACAGTTAGATATGGCATCGACACCAGCAAGTCTTCTTATTCCGTATGGTAGTAGTGAGCCAACCAACTAGTCTGTGCATTACTGCAACTGTGCGTGTATCATGCAAAGCTACTAGGGCAGTGGTTCCCAACTCTGGTCCTTGAGTACCTTCTTCGATGGGGTTTAAAGGCGGTTGGCATCCAATGTTAATGGTGCATTACCGCCAACAACTGGACGGGGTATTGAATAAGAAACAAAATAAACATTCCAGGAAAGGGGGAAAAACATAATACAAAATAAAACGTCAACTAAAAAACATTAAAATAATTAAGAAGTATAATGATGTTTAAAAAAAATCACAGTCCACTCCAAAATACATCCCTACACAGGCTCAAGGGCCTGTGATGGGTATACATTCACCTACAGGATTTCTTGCACCGCCTCGGCTGTGAAATCACAAAAGACCCCAGAAAAACGTTCAGCGGCATTCAATGATTCCAATTTTCTTAGACTTCTCCACTTGTGCTGTACAGTTTATGACCATTACAATAAATAATACAAAGTCCACCTTTTTAACATGTAGCATTTCACTGTCCTTCGGTTGATGAGAAACCTTCACTGGTCTTGGTGGCTCCTCTACCGTTGCTTCTCCCCCGCTACCCGTTCCTTCCAAATCTTCTCACCGCCTCCAGATAGGAGACACGCTGGATACTCCTTACCCTTGCCACCTCATTCTCCTTCACCCTAACAGGGCACTCCAAGAATTCAGGCGCATGTTCACATCCACAGTTGCAGCATTTCCCTTCCTCTGGCATACAATATTCTTTCCTTCTGCACGCACGCACGCGCACACACACACACTTGACGAAATATTTTACATTCATGACACTGAAGGGGCTTGTGCACAGAAGCTCTTACAGGGTATGTCATGAATCCTAACTTTATATGAGAAGGGAGAGACTCATCAAAAAACAGTAGCATGGATGAAGTGAACTTCTTTTCTCCATCTACTGTTACCATGCAGGTCAATTGACGTGCACCAACCACTCCATCAATTCTTCAGTTAAATCCTCTGCCTTTATTTTTTGCACCACCCCAGAAATAACCCCCTTGATACGAAAATCCATGCAGGAAACATTCCACTCCGATATCTTTTTTAGTCTTAACACATGCTTCTTCTGCTCCGCAGACACACACAAAAAAAAAAAACTTGTGACTCTCATCGACTCAACACTTTCTTCCAACACATTCCATATTTTCCTGGAGATGTTAAACAGATTTCCCAAGTAGCATTCATCCAAAACCCTGACTCCGACCAAAATCGAGTCTATTGGTTTCCTATTTTCCCAACATAGCTTTACTTATCGTTTCCCTTTTTCTTCACCACTGTAACCCACTCACTCACTTTCTGTACTCTTAGCTTCACATGACTCACTAGCAGTTTCCGCCATCTTCCGTCCATGGAACTTTACCGCCACCTACTGCACGGAGAGCCCGTCTCGGTCCTTGAGTAACCCCAACAGTACACATTTTTATTGTAGCACCTGACAAGCACACCTGATTCAACTTGTCAATTAATCTTAAAACCATTAATGTGTTGAATCAGGTATGTTTGTCCAAAGCTGCCTACGGTCTTTACAATTACAACCACTTAAAAAAAGAAAATCAGCGCACTAGCGCGTGCACACTTGTGGAAAGACGTGCCCGCCTATGAATATCAAAGACCATCCAACTGGTTCGTTCTGCCACCTCCCCTATTTTGCACCATCTCGCCAAACAAACACATTTCCGCCAACAAAGAGTCCCACAAAATTCAACATTTCTGTTCTTTTAATCATGCTTTCCAAAAATAGAATGCATGACAATAGTTCTAATACAAGTGGTCACGGTGGACCTACAGTACTGGCGGATCATGAACATAAAGGTTTGGCTAAAACAAATTGACAGAATTGGATAAATCTTGGGGGGGAAAAAAACATGTAATTGTCCATTGTCAGCTTATCTTTCCAGTTTAAATCTAGTGTAAATATTAGAAAAATCAACTAATGGTAACATTGACAAATTCATCTCAATGAATTACTTATCCAGTTAAAGTAAAATGGCACATCTGTTGGAAAACATTGCATTGAAGAGTTGCAGTATGTCTTAACAAAATATTTATTTTTAAAGAACGGCGAAGACAATCAGAACTTCACTGCGATGTACACAGGAGAATACACACAGGGATGATAATAACAGAGTATTTATTATATACCTGTAGATTTAGGAGGTCCTAGAGCAGGGGTATTCAACCTGGGGTTCGAGGTAATGCAGGAGGACGGTGAAAATATATAAAAACAAGTGGATTTTTATATGAATATCGCTAGCAACAACAAATGTTTTTGAATGACATACCTACAGTAGAAAAGAGGAGAATATCTTCTAAAGGCTTCAACTCCTAATATTAAGCAAATTACACTCACTGGAGTATCATAGGCTTCAAAAAAAGCACCCGCGAATAGGCTACCAGTGAAGCAAGTGCTGCTGGTAAAGCTTTCTTGACTTGGGTATACATTTTTGTCAACACATTGCTAACCTTTGTTTAACCAGCTAAACAGCTGCTCTTAGTGAAAATGTGTTTGGAGTTAGCCTATTAGCTAGAAAGGTATGTTAGAGATTCACACACCTTCACAGGTCAAAATAAGGGAAGAAAAAAAACTATCTACCAAATCTATTCATTTTAAAATGTTGATAACTTCTCCTTGCCATTATCATTCACCTGATGATAACAAAAGATCCCACCTGGGTCACCGGTTTCCCTGGGCAAGAAAAGGTTGAAGACCCCTGTTCTAGTGTTCCTCATTTGATTGTCAAACAAGACTGCTACTTGATTGGTTAATATAGAAAGGTGGGTAAGACTGACGCCAAATCTAAATTACGTTTCTATATAAAAACAGGAGATTAATCATGTCTGGAAAATGTATCATAAACCACGTTTCCATTCATTTTTATGCGAGTAAAGTCATAATTTTAAGAGTATGCCAGCTGTGATGGAAACAACTTTATAAATGCCAACAGATAATGTTCGTTCGACACAGTAGGATCTTTTTGTGTTAGTAAAATTAAATCCAGGGAAAGGGGGATACCTAGTCAGTTGTACAACAATGCCTTCAACTGAAATGTGTCATACGCATTTAAAATTATGCAAGAAATGGCGGTGGAAAGTCCTTTATGCGCAAATATGTAAATAATAACCATCATATCGAAGTAAACTTGGAGTCACGCGATGATATGGTGTGTGGTCCTCCCACTACGACTCGGGAACCCATGCAGTTTATTAGGCTACTGATGAAATACGTTAAACTTCACAGGGTGGTGAAAGTGCACTGATCTTGATGCTCCTTTCAATACATAAAGGGTCATATTCTGGTGACATGATCGATGCTTAACTGCCTTTTGACATGACAAATAAAAATTATCGCTCTTATCCGTAATATTCATCATGTAGACCACACGTCAACCTCATTCCATGTAGGGCTGTATATCGGCGATTTTTCGCTCCTCCCTTGTACTTAATTCATCAATCAAGGTCACTGATCAGTAAGGAACTCCCCTCACCTGGTAGTCTAGGACTTAATTGAAAGGTGAAAAAAACAGACCCTGCATGGAATGAGTTTGACGCCCCTGATGTAGACTATACCCGCACAGCCTACCCACACTGCATCTGCGAGATGTTGGCTGGAGCGCACGTGCCAAGACGCACATTTTATATTTAATGCAGTTTGTGACAAAACTATCGGTAGAATTGACAATGCGATGGAAATATTGAACTTTAGGTTTTTATTCAGTACATGAAAACTTAAGAGAAAGGGTCAGTTTTGGGAAAACACCACTAGTGACAAAATATGCGGATTCTTGAGTATTCACATTTCCATCCAATTGGCGACAGATTGAAATCTAGATAGTGAAACAAAGCAATCTTGCATCTGTCTGATAATAGTCAGGCTTAACTATGGGATTTGTCAAGTAAGACGAAAACAAGTTGATAACTGCTTGATAAGGAACAACCGATTATTTTAAAATCATAGGCGTCAAACTCATTCCACGGAGGGCCAAGTGTCTGGGTTTTCGATCCTCCCTTGTACAGATGATTTCCTTACGAATCAGTGACTCTCCTCACCTGGTTGTCTAGGTCTTAATTGAAAATAAAATTTAAAAAACCAGCAGACAGTAGGCCCTCCATGGAATGAGTGCGACACCCCTGTTCTAAATGATCTTCAAAACAAGTCTGTATGCTCTGGGAAATATGTGTAAAGATACATTCTCTGAGAACCACCAGTGTAAGCGAATTGCATATCAGTCATTACGTTTATTTTTTCCTCTTCTGTCCCAGCATTCATGTTGCTTTTGTTACTAAGTGTTAGCAGTATTATGCTGGATATTAAAGTTTACACAAGGATGTGTTCTTAAGGCTTTATAAGGCTGGTTATCATAAGAGGACATATGTCATTAGTTACACCCAATTAATAGGTAATTGTTAGTACAATTATGGCATGTTCAGCTGAGAGACTGTCTGCCTAGATGTCCTTGAATCTCTTGGCAAACTGTGGAGGGGCTCTCACTGGGTGTGTTTGAGAAATTCCTCTTCATTAGTTACGTAACCAACAATACCACTCCGTATGCATATCTTTTACAAGAAACTTATAAGAACGTATAAATCCATTGAACAATTTTAATAAGATTACAACTTGTGTTAAATAATCTATGCAGTGTTTGTACGTCATAATAAAAACAGTAGTAATTTAACACACTTTGCACTGTCCACCTCAATTTCAAACTTTTATGAGCACAGCCAAACAGCAGAAGTGATGATTCAACTTCCGCTTTGCTTTCCTACTGCAGCGCGCCGGTGGCAAACTTGCCAGAGTAAATTGATATAGTATAAAAGTAAACAAGTATAAGTGTATTTTTATTTCATCCAAGTTCTCCAACGTTAGCTAGCTAGGCTAGTTCTGTTGTGATAACGTTAGTTGTGTCGCGTCAGCATTAAAGGCCATCCACCAAGCACCATAACTATAGGCTACATCTATAACTATAGGCTACATCTATAAAACATTTGAGCATCCACACTAGAGGAAAGATAATCGTTTTTCATTCTGCAGTCCTACATGTCAATCAACTGATCAATGCATCATACTGCACGCTGCCTATTAATGAAAGGTGTTAACAAAACCATTCATGGGGTCTCTAACGCACAGACACAGGTTCAGACCATTCAATGCCGGGTATGTTCATTGTCAGTGAAAACTGCAAATAATGCATCGGCGCAACAATGTTATAATAACCAGCCAAAAGTTAGCACACCAATGTACTTTGTCTCAACAATCCACAGGTACTGCAGGATTGTGTTCTAACTAGGCACCACACCTGACCAACTAAGCTAATTGATCAGTTCAATGATTGCCTAAAGTCAACATATCTGGTCTTCCAGGTCGGTTAAATCAAAAACATGAAGTGCCTGCGGCACCCAGGACCAGGGTTGTCTACTCCTGTTATAGCCGGTTGTGCATATTAGCTAGATATTAGGCCATTCATTAGCAAAATATTAGTGCTATAAGCTAAAGATTTACCAGTCAAAGTGCAAGAAAAAAAAAAGTTAACAGATTATGAAATTGAAGATCTGTACTGCATGTTCCTCCTGGCTGCGCTGTTGACCCCATGACACGCAAAGCTTACGTTTTTAGACAATATTATTCAACCTGGGCTACAACAGTGCAATGGGGATGTATTATTGTTACCAAGTGCGTACACAATTCTTGTCCATAGACTGTAATATGCAGTGATGTAGGCTAATTTGAATAACCTCTCAAATGTCCCGTTTTATTTAACGTCGAAATAACTGCATAGGCCAACAGCCTAGGCCTGACTATGCAACCATTTGGATCACTTTGGGTCTTTTCTCAACAGTTTAGAAGGTCCAGAAAGGTACATCATGAGTGGCCTGCTAATGTATTTTGTCAGGATGTAGCCCAGTGTTAAGATTGGCCAATTGGAAAATATGTGCTTCTCCTTTCCAACTCCCCACACGTTCTTAATGCTGTAGACTACTTTATATTCAGCAAGAGCAAGTGTGCATCTCTCATCCAATAGGCTATTAGTAGTCTATATACAGTTGAAGTCAGAAGTTTACATACACTTAGGTTGGAGTCATTAAAACTAATTTTCAACTACTCCACAAATTTCTTGTTAACAAACTATAGTCGGTTAGGACATCTACTTTGTGCATGACATGTCATTTTTCCAACATTTGTTTACAGAATCGTAATTCCAGTGGGTCAGAAGTTTACATACAAAGTTGACTGTGCCTTTAAACAGCTTGGAAAATTCCAGAAAATTATGACATGACTTTAGAAGCTTCTGATTGACTCAAATGATGTCAATTAGCCTATTGGAGGTGTACCTGTGGATGTATTTCAAGGCCTACCTTCATACTCAGTGCCTCTTTGCGTGACATGGGAGGAAAAAAAAAAAAAATCAAAAGAAAAATCAGCCAAGACCTCAGGATTTAAAAAAAAATTATAATAATAATAATAATAATAATAAGAGACATCCACAAGCCTGTATTTATCCTTGGGAGCAATTTCCAAATGCCTGAAGGTACCACGTTCATCTGTACAAAAAAAATAGTACGCAAGTATAAACACCATGGGACCACGCAGCCTTTATACCGCTCAGGAAGGAGACGCGTTCTGTCTCCTAGAGATGAACGTACTTTGGTGAGAAAAGTGCAAAGCAATCCCAGAACAACAACAAAGAAACTTGTGAAGATGCTGGAGGAAACAAGTACAAAAGTATCTATATCCACAGTGAAACAGGTCCTATATCAACATAACCTGAAAGGCCGCTCAGCAAGGAAGAAGCCACTGCTCCAAAACCACCATAAAAATGCCAGACTACAGTTTGCAACTGCACATGGGGACAAAGATTGTACTTTTTGGAGAAATGTTATCTGGTCTGATGAAACAAAAATAGAACTGTTTGGCCATAATGACCATCGTTATGTTTGGAGAAAAAAGGGAGGCTTGCAAGCCGAAGAACACCATCCCAACCGTGAAGCACGGGGGTGGCATCATCATGTTGTGGGGGTGCTTTGCTGCAGGAGGGACTGGTGCACTTCACAAAATAGATGGCATCATGAAGAAGGAAAATGATATGGCTATATTGAAGCAACATCTCAAGACATCAGTCAGGAAGTTAAAGCTTGGTCGCAAAGGGGTCTTCCAAATGGACAGTGACCCCAAGCATACTTCCAAAGTTGTGGCAAAATGGCTTAAGGACAACAAAGTCAAGGTATTGGAGTGGCCATTACAAAGCCCTGACCTCAATCCTATAGAAAATTTGTGGGCAGAACTGAAAAAGCATGTGCGAGCAAGGAGGCCTACAAACCTGACTCAGTTACACCAGCTCTGTCAGGAGGAATGGGCCAAAATTCACCCAATTCACTGTGGGAAGCTTGTGGAAGGCTAGCCGAAATGTTTGACCCAAGTTAAACAATTTGGAGGCAATGCTACCAAATACTAATTGAGTGTATGTAAACTTCTGACCCACTGGGAATGTGATGAAAGAAATAAAAGCTGAAATAAATCTATATTATTCTGACATTTCACATTCTTAAAATAAAGTGGTGGTCCTAACTGACCCAAGACAGGGAATTTTTACTTGTCAGGAATTGAGAAACTGAATTTAAATATATTTTGCTATGGTGTATGTTAACTTACAACTTCAACTGTAAGTGTCCAACAAGCTTTTGTAGTCTTGCTTTTCCTGGGACTCAAGATTTAACAGGAACAGCCATGGCAGCAGAGGGGCCAGGTGCGTAATTGCAAAACAGAACAAAGACAGACAGGCTTGGGATGTAGACTATAGCCTAAATTAGAAGCATATGCATATTAGCCCATAATTCATAAGCTCAATACTGCAGTGAATATCACGTAAATTTACACAACAAAATATTTATCAGATAACAAAATCATAGGTAGCCTACACTGTGTGTGCTCCCGAGGCTGAGCTGAGTGTGCTCCCTCCCAGTCCCCTGGTACCAGCTTGAAAAGCTACCCTATAGTTTCAGCTTCTTAGGGACAAGAAATGTAGCCTACAACACAATGTAATGAAGAATGTTATTGTTTTCAAGTGAGTACAAAACTCTAGTCTAGGCTGTAAACTGCAGTGAAAAGCCTGTCATTTGAATAACTGCTCAAAAGCCTGGTGTTTTGAATGCATATTCATTTCAAATTGATTGCATCTAGCCTGCCTGATTGGACAATCATTTGGATCAATTGTTTTTTTTTCCTCAAATGTTTAGCCTTCAAGGTCCAGGCACATTAGCAGGCCAGCAAAATGGGGTATTTTTTCAGGATTTACCAGCTAACAGAAACATGCTAATGCAGGGATCTCTAGTGGCACGCATACGAATTATGCAGCTGTGTGGGTCCTGCCTAGGGTCACATCTTGGCCTTGAGAGGGACCATACCGAGAGTCTTTAGGAAGGTCTCCAAGGTAGACAGGTACTCCTGGGGGTGTCGTCTCAGGTGGCCTGCATGTGTTGACTCCTCCCACTTCCTGTCTGTCACCTCCATCCCTCGTTTTCTCCAGTAGGCGATGATCTCCTCCATGCCCTCCGGGTCACACAGTGCGTCGTTCTTGCAGAAGAAGACGAGAGCGGGTGCGGTGACAGGGTTATTCCAGAAGACATCAATGCCGTTGTTGAAGTAGTCGACTGTGTGGTGTTTGAAGGCTCTGAAGTAGAGCATACTGGCCCATTTCACTTGGCTCTCCAGCCGGGGGAACAGGCTCTTACCTAGACCTGAAGAGATAATCAATGACAAAATGTAGTGAACAAGAAATATAAACTCGCAACACGTATAGTATTGGTCTTACGGTTCTGGAGCTGAAATAAAAGATCCCAGAATTTTTCCAAACGCACAAATAGCTTCTCTCAAATGATGTGCACAAATTTCTTTACATCCCTTTTAGTGAACATTTCTCATTTGCCAAGATAATCCATCCACCTGACAGGTGTGGCATATCAAGAAGCTGATTAAATAGAATGATCATTACACAGGTGCACCTTGTGCTGGGGACAAAAGGCCACTAAAATGTGCAGTTGTCACAACACAATGCCATAGATGTCTCAAGTTGAAGGAGTGTGCAATTGGCATGCTGACTCCAGGAATGTCCACCAGGGTTGTTGCCAGATAATTTAATGTTCATTTCTCTACCATAGCCATCTCCAATGTCGTTTTAGGGAATTTGGCAGTACATCCAACCGGCCTCATAAATCGCAGACCACGCATAACCACTCCAGCCCAGGACCTCCACATTCAGTTTCCATACCTGCGGGATCATCCGAGACCAGCCACCCGGACAGGTGATGAAACTGAGGAGTACTTCTGTCTGTAATTTATTACAGACAGAAGTACTCCTCAGTTTCATCACCTGTCCCTTTTGTGGGGAAAAACTCATTTGGATTGGCTGGGCCTTGCTCCCAAGAGGGTAGGCCTATGCCCGCCCAGTCATGTGAAATCCATAGACTTGGGCCTAATGAATTAATTTCAATTGTCTGATTTCCTTTTATGAACTAACTCAGTAAAATCATTGAAATTGTTGCATTTATATTTTTGTTCAGTATAAATGTCCTGAGGATAAAGAACAACATCAGCTCACTGGTTAGCCAGGCTATACTAGGCTGTCAGATGCGTTACACCTGGTCGGTATCCTCTCACGGTAACCCCTGTACCCCAGGCTCACCTGTAGCCATCCTCTCCAGCGAGCCCAGCACAAGGCTGTCATAGATGTGGCCTCTGATCCTCTGAGTGAAGCTGTAATACTTCTGTGTGTCGCGGGACACATGCACCAACAGCTGGGTGAAGGTGTACCCTCCTATGGAGAAGGCGTGCACGAGCAGGGGGCGTGACACAAAGCGGTCACTCTGCAGGAGATCTAGTACCCTTGCCCCGTAGTCCAGGCCCCAGCGAGGCCACAGGAACTGACTCACCTAGGGTAGAGGAGAGGCAATATGTGAGGTATTTTAGAGAGGAAGGAGACCATAGAGAGGAGCATTCTAAACAGAACTTTTAAATAATTACAGATTTTCCACCCATGAACGTTGTCCCTTCCTCACCGCACTCTCCACTATGAGCACGTCAAAGCCTGTACGGAAGTAGATCTCACAGTACTTGGCCAAAGCCTGAGGTCGCGACCCCAACCAGGGCAGCATCAGCAGCAGGGGCTTCGTTGGGGCAGAGGTAAGGGCTAGGGATGGAGAGGTACTGGCTGCATCGTTCAGGGCAGACAGAGGGCCAGGGGAGGGTTTAGGTGAGGCTGTGTCATTCAGGTACAAAGTGACGGTCTTGCTGATGCGGTGAACAGTGACCCTACGGGCTTGCATGGTGACAGCAGGGATTCAGAGTGCAGGGTTAGGGAGCCTGGAGGTGGTGCTGTAAGGCAACTGTTGAAGGCTTTGGTCTGAAAGGGGAAGAAAAATTTTGCAGACAGATTTGCTGTTTAAACATGCAACATTACAGATAGGGTGTGGAAGCATAAGGACCTCATCTTTCATGTCAGCGAGAATTAATATATATATATATATATATTCAATTGATACACACCTTTATGGGGTTAGGTTTCCCCACACTTCCATATTACAGCGGTTATTTACAGAAAACAAAACGGAAGACTGAGTGGACTAGCTCACTATGCTAATTAGCTATCTGCATCTCCGAACACGTGTGTAAATGGAAGACGGACGCCACAAACGTGTTGTCACTGAAAAATACTGTTGGCTGCAACGGCGTTAAAACAGTACTTACATTTGGGCAGTGGTGGAAAAGATGCCTTAATAGAAAATGACTCAAGTTAAAGTCACCCAGTAAAATACTACTTGAGTAAAACGCTTAAGTATATTTAAAACCAAATACTTTAAGTATCAAAAAGTCAATGGAATTGCTCAAATGTACTTAAGTATCAAAAGTAAAAGTATAAATCATTTCAAGTTCCTTATATTAAGCAAACTAGACGGCAAAATGTAATTTGTTTTAATGACAGATAAAGCATTTGTGTTTAGTGAGTCTGCCTGAGCAGAGGCAGTAGAGATGTTCTCGATAAGTGTGTGAATTGGACCATTTTTCTGTCAAAATGTACTTTTGGGTATCAGGGAAAATGTATGGAGAAAAAAGTACTTGATTTTCTTTAGGAATGTAGGTTAGTAAAAGTTGTCAAAAATAATAAAAGTAAAGTAAAGATACCCCAAAATCTACTTAGCATTACTTTATTTTTACACCACTGCATTTGGAAAATTATTTTGATGTGATATGAAAGAGGGATTTGTGTTTCTAGAACCGTACTGCAATTGAGAATCGATTCACGTTTAGATAGTCAAATGCACTGTTTTGTCTTCTAGAGCCAATTCGCCTTTAAACGGAATGTAATGTCCTTAGACTATAAGGAGCAACGTTAGGCTCCTTTAGTCCATTGGGATAGTCGTAGCCTACAACATTCTGCCTTCTTCCTAGTTCAGCCATTAGCCCTGCCCACCACTGACTCATGTGAACTACAATCCCGACGCTGTGTTTTAATGTTTAGAAACGTCAATAATAATCATTGCTTGTAATATGGCTTTCCAAACATATGGCCCTTATCTTTCAGCGAGAAAGAATCTTTCACATAAAAAAAAAATATATATACACACACTCACTGTACTGTAGCCGTTTTGCACAGATCCATATAGCCATTAGTCCCTCCAAAATTACACTTCCAGAGTTAGCTTACACACAGGTGTTCGGAGCATACTAGATAGCTAATTAACACACACACACAGGTGTTCGGAGCATACTAGATAGCTAATTAACACACACACACATTTTTTCCCTCATTGATATGAAAGAAACTCCGTATTCATCCAAAACCGTGAGGCAAAGGACGCGTGTTACTGTTCAGATTGAGCATCGGAGCTCATAACAGTCCAATGACTTGTGTCTGAGAGTCATTCAAGGGGAAATCGTACCCCTGACTTTCTCAATGACACAGTCATTATGTGCAAACACAACCAAAGGTTAGCTGCAAACTTGGTAGCCGATTTTATCATTTTAAAAAAGCTGGTAGCTGGCCAAATGAACGAAAATGGATCGTTCCATATTTTTAAAGGCATGTTAATGGTCTGTGTGGCCGAGATTAATTCAATAACTTAAAAAAATATACTTTAAATCGAATGATCAAGCGGTCAAAACTGGCAAAGCTAACTTTGGTCTAGTTATCTTACTATCGGTAGTTAGCGGGCTAGCTACCTATGTTGCAAAAGGCTATATATCATATATATTGACATCAACACTTAGGAATGTTACTAGCTAGCTATCATAAGACCTTTCCTTACCTGTGAAACCGTATTTTGTGCCAAAGTGCCCCGCCCCAACGTCCCCGAAGTACTCATCAGAGACCGTGGTACACATATGTCACAAACCCACACAAAAGGGGTTATTTATATATCTTAGACAACCCGGTGAAATCGTGCCTACATCCGAATGGGGGCGCTGATGGTTAGCTAATTTAAACAACGAGCTGGTGATGGGCATTCCGGCTCTTTTCAGTGAGCCGGCTTGTTCGGCTCAGCTCACCTAAAAGAGCCGGCTCTTTTGGCTCCCAAACGGCTCTTTAAAAACAATGTTTTGTATTTTTTCAAGTCAAACCGTTTGCGATAGTTTGACTATGATTGGTGTTAAAACATTTCTAATTAAATTATTAAATGAAATCATACTCTACCTTAACCACAATGTATTTTAAAATGCATTGGTTTGTTATGAAAAAGAATGCTATTTTAAACATTTGCATTTAAAATATAACTTTTTAATGTATATAAACAAAGTGCATATAAATGTAACAATTCAAAACTAATACAATCTGAACAACATAATAATAGAATATTGCTCCATATCAAAGAAAAATAAATTACAATGTGCAAAACTGCTGCATCCCACTTAAAACAGTAAACGTCCCTCTTTTCTCTCTCTTCTTTATTGCCATGTTATAACCAGCAGCACACAGCAATGCTGACCATATTTAGCTTTTCTGAGAGATTTGCATTCAGAAATGCAGCTGCCTCACTTTCGAGGGGCTGATGCGGTTTCTTCTCTCAGTAATTGTTTGTCCCGTTTTTGAGAAGACCTCTCAGAGGGAACGGATGTGGCCACCATGCAGAGTCTCCCTGTCATGACTTTAGTAAGCCGTGAGTAGACAGAGGCCTTGTTCTTTCACCAGCTCAGAGGATCTGCAGATCTTTGGAGGGGCTCCTCCAAATAGGATCGGACCTCCATTATGGCATCTGCTGAGGGGTTCCTTCATGCTGCATCCCCAGTTCCTCTCTCGTCAAACAGCATCATTCGTTATTTTAATTAGTTAATTCTATTCATTTAAATCTTTTGGTTATTCATATCTGAATTTTTTAAATATTTGTATAAATAGATTCGGCTCTTCTGATATGCGAGCCGGCTCTTCGCGAACGACCCATCACTACAACTAGCAACATAACCCATTATGCATGTCGTGGTTATATGAGCACTCCAATTTTTATCCAAACAAAGCCCCTTTTATTTGCCTTGAATTGTTCAATAAAACCTGGCTGGCGCGCGACCCACGTGACTACGTCAGGACACCTTCGAGAGCTGGTGTAATATGGAACGCCAAAAAAGATACACGTCAAATAACACAGCTCTATTATAGAATATTGTGTGTTCTGAATTTGTACGTGCAAACCAAGCGCCACCACTACTATCAGTAGTAGCACAGCCGGTGAAATCGTGCCCACATCAAAATGGAGGCGCTGATGGTTAGCGAATTTAAACAACGAGCTACATAACCCATTATGCATGCCGTGGTTATATGAGCACTCCAATTTTTATCCAAACAAAGCCCCTTTTATTTGCCTTGAATAGTTCAATTAAACCTGGCTGGTACGTGACCCAGGTGACTACGTCACACCTTCGAGAGCTGGTGTAATATGGAACGCCAAAAAAGATACACGTTAAATAACACAGCTCTATTATAGAATGTTGTGTGTTCTGAATTTGTACGTGCAAACCATGCGCCACCACTACTATCAGTAGCACTGTCAAAGCTGTACAAAAAAGTCTGCAAACAAGCAAACACCGGCCACGAACGATGTGTTTACAATAACGCGTTGGTAAAAATTATTATTTGTTCGACCGCAACTCCTGGGGTAGCTAGCTAGCTTTCGTTTGGTACCTAGCTAGCACCAATACAACCAGCCTGAAAACAATGACCAGTAGAAACTGTAGTCCTTTTCATTATTCTTAGCAATGATGTAGGAATCCTTGTAAGTATTAGCTAGGTAGCAACTTGTTGTTCGCCTACTGAAATGTAACTCCTGTTCATGAAAATAAATAGCTAGCCAGCTACTTATTAACCCCATTACCTAAAGCTAACGTTATAAGCAGCCAGCTAGCTTCATCTGGCTAGTGAGGCTCTACCGGACCGGGTTATGTGTTGTGAGGCTAGCCACAATAAGGATTAGGCACAATCGTGTAATTTTCGGTTTCCCTTCAAAATCCAAGTAAAAGTGATGCAGAAGGTTACAATTTGTGGAATCATGCCATATTTAGACTAGATCATGTTAAACAAGATTGGAATGTGAAGCAATGAAATGGGTTATCAATATACTCTGTGACACCCACAGAACACAACTGTGAAGAGTTTACGAAAATATTAGCGTTGTAGCTCTTATCGCGGGACTGTGACTGTGTGAAAGCACCTCCCCAGTCAGCATATTGTGTGTATTGATATTCCTATTGCGCTGTACAGTTTTACCTAAGGATTGGGGATCAATGAAATGGGGTATCAGTCTACTCAATACCCAAGATATTTTTTCCCAACGTCCTCCTCAGAGTTATCAGACTCCAAAACATCCACGCAGTATCGTTTTTACTCGGGAATAGTGTTCAATACACATAGGTTGACAATAAATGTGGCTCAATTCACAGTTGTTTCAGAGTCCTGCAATAACTATGACGCTAATGATCTCTGGGTGTCACTGAGTAGACTGATACCCCATGTCATTGATCCACAATCCAAAGGCAAGGCTGTGCAGTGAAATAAGAATGTCCCCAATGCAATTCTAAAGTATAATACATCCAGTGTGATTTCAACAGATTTTTGCCAAATTAACAAATTATTGTCTTTTGTTGATTTTATATAAAAACATTCCAACCTCGTTTAGCATGATCTATTAAATTATGGCATAATTATACTATTTGTATTCATTTGCATCACTGTCAATTACATACTTTTATTTTGAAGGCTAACCGCAAAGTCCACTATTGTGGCTAGCTTCACATAGATGGGTCCGATCACAATTAATCAAATAAGAACTGTTTTACAAATTAGGGTTATTTTAGATGATGACACCTAGCTAGCTACTGAAACAGATTATGTCGTTTGCAATGTTTTGGGGGAAGAACATTGTTTGCATCTGTAACAGTACCGCTTCCGTACCTCTCCTCGCCCCTACCTGGGCTCGAACCAGGGACCCTATGCACATATCAACAACATCGTTACCTATCGCTCCACAAAGGGTAAAAGTTAAAAGTCTGTCATTCAGCCTTTGAACAAGGCAGTAAACCCACTGTTCCTAGGCCGTCACTGAAAATAAGAAATTTGTTCTTAACTGACTTGCCAAGTTAAATAAAGGGGGAAAAAAAGGGAAACAACTACTTAAAGGGCTCAGAGCGAGTGACGTCACAGATTGAAAAGCTATTAGCGCGCACCCCGCTAACTAGCTAGCCATTTCACACCTGTTTCACATCCATGAGCTAGCTAGCTTTTTTTTTATGACTAGCACTGTAGGTGCGCGAGACAACTTTACCAGCATCATAGCATACTTATCGATGAATCATTGTGACATACGAAATATGAGTGATAGTTATTACACATTGATTACACTATGTAAAACATTTATGAATGCATTCAATTATTATGTGACGTGCAGTCATATTCAGGTCCTGATTGGTAAAGAAGCTTATTTGACACGTCAGATAGTGTTTTTTGACACGCAAAGACCCAAACGGCGTTCCATAGCTAGAAGGGATCCAGCATTTGTCAAATTAACGTCAAGAATTGACTTTTTTGGAACAGGTTAGGATCATTTCTGTAGCAGGTTAGGAAAATGAACATAGTAATTTAATGTATAAATAGCCTCAAAAATATATATAAACAAACCATAAATGTCACATTTTTTGTTTTATTGGAAAGCTGTGAGCGCTATTATATGATACAATATCAGTACTTGTTGCATTTACAACTTGTCTAAATCCTATTATCAACTGATTTCAGTGGAATGTTGGCATATTGTCAGTGAATTACAAAAAATTCATGGAATCTCTAAAACTGGCTGGCTAGCAAACATACATTCCAGATAAATTATTCAAATTCATTTTTTATACAACATCTTATCACATCACTGGCAAACCATGGTTGGCCAACTCCCCGACCAAAATAGCTGACCTTTATCCCATCATAAGAATTATATGGTCCCTAGCTAAACACTAATCCTAACCTTAACTCCTACCCTAACCCCAAACTTAACCCTTACCTAATCTTTACCTTAACCATTTTAAATTTAAACTTCAATGGGGTGATGTCAGAGTTGGAGGTCTCGGGATCCCAAATAGCAAGAACCAATTTGTATTTATTTTTGTATTTTTTATTTAACTAGTCAAGTCAATTAAGAACAATTTCTTATTTACAATGACGGCCTACCAAAAAGCAAAAGGCCTCCTGCGGGGACGGGGGCTGGGATGAAAAATATATATGTAGGACAAAACACACATCACGACAAGAGAGACCTAAGACAACAACATATCATGGCAGAAACACATGACAACACAGCATGGTAGCAACACAACATGGCAGCAGCACAACATGGTAGAAGCACAACATGGTAGTGTGACACACACAAAATGTATGGTCACATTTGTGTTTATGTATTGTTTCTTTGTATTGGGAAAGGATGCTTTTACTGAAATGTCAGTCCTCCAAGGTTTCGCCATTGCGAGGCATTTATACAACTGTTGGCCAGTAGTGGGCAGTGAGACGTGTTCGCTTTGCATTTTAGAGAATTTAATGTTGTAACTGTGATGTTTAACCTGTTTAACCTTTATGGGATTGGTAATTTATCCTGTGTTACAGGAACTATTATCTGTGGCACCAGTCCCAAAACTGGGACCTGTAACAGTAGCAGCACAAAACATGATACAATCATTATTGGGCACAGACAACATCACAAAGGCAAGAAGGTAGAGACAACAATACAACACGCGAAGCAGCCACAACTGTCAGTGTCCATGATTGAGTCTTTGAATGAAGAGATGGAAATAAAACTGTCCAGTTTGAGTGTTTGTTGCAGCTCGTTCCAGTCGCTAGCTGCAGAGAACTGAAAAGAGGAGCAACCGAGGGATGTGTGTGCTTTGGGGACCTTCAACAGAATGTGATTGGCAGAATGGGTATTGTATGTGGAGGTTGAGGGCTGTAGTAGGTATTTCAGATAGGGGGGAGTGAGGTCTAAGAGGGTTTTATAAATAAGCATCAACCAGTGGGTTTTGCGACAGGTATACAGAGAAGACCAGTTTGCAGAGGAGTGTAGTGTCCTATAAGGAGCATTGGTTTAAAATCTGATGACCGAATGGTAAAGAACATCTAGCCACTCGAGAGCACCCTTACCTGCCAATCTATGAATTACGTCTCCGTAATCTAGCATGGGTGGGATGGTCATCTGAATCACGGTTAGTTTGGCAGCTGGAGTGAAAGAGGAGCGATTATGATAGAGGAAACCAAGTCTAGATTTAACCTTAGCCTGCAGCTTTGATATGTGCTGAGAGAAGGACAGTGTACCGTCTCGCCATACTTCCAAGTACTTGTATGAGGTGACTACCTCAAGTTCTAAACCCTCAGAGGTAGTAATCACACCGGTGGGAAGAGGGGCATTCTTCTTACCAAACCACATGACCTTTGTTTTGTAGGTGTTCAGAACAAGGTTAAGGGCAGAGAAAGCTTGTTGGCCACTAAGAAAGCTTTGTTGGAGAGCGTTTAACATAAAATCCAGGGAGTACAAGTATTAAATAAGTATTAAAATATGTCAAGTTTGCAGTGGCGACGCGTCATTCAGGGCAGGTGGGGCAGAGTTATTATTTTGGCATTAATACATGAGCATGTTATTTTGGCATTAATACATGCAGGGGCGCAACTTTGGTTTTAGAAATGGGGGGGACATTATTTTATTTTTTATCCAGTTGTCACGTCCTGACCAGTAAAGGGGTCATTTTGTTATTGTAGTTGGTCAGGACGTGGTAGGGGTGTTTGTTTTGTGTGTTTCGGTTTTTTTGGGGTTATGTTCTATGTTAATATATTTCTATGTTTGTTCTAGTTCTTCTATTTCTATGTTTAGTTTATTGGGTTGACCTTCAATTGGAGGCAGCTGTTCCTCGTTGCCTCTAATTGAAGGTTCTATTTAGTAGGGGTGTTTTTCCATGTGTTTTGTGGGTAGTTGTTCCGTGTATAGCCGTGTAGCCTTACAGGACTGTTTTCATTGGTGTTTGTTATTTTTGTTAAGTGTTCACGTTTATTAAAATAAAAGAAGAAGATGAGCACTGCACCCGCTGCGCCTTGGTCCACTTTTTACGACGCACCTGACACCAGTCAGATAAACACTCCAAACAGCCTACCTGACCACTCGGAGGCATCCGCATGGTCCTAATGTATACCGTTGCCTTGTTTTTTATCACATTCGCCACTGAATAGCTGTCACATATAAGTTTGAAAACAATGTAATAAATAATAATTAAGTTAAAAACGCCACACACAAACATGGTCTCTTATTTGCTTTCTTAAAACCTGTCTGGGCTAGGGGGCAGTATTGAGAATTTTGGAAAAAATATGTTCCCATTTTTAACTGCCTCCTACACCAACTCAGAAGCTAGAATATGCATATTATTGTTCAGGTTTGGATAGAAAACACTCTGAATTTTCTAAAACTGTTTGAATGGTGTCTGTGAGTATAACAGAACTCCTATGGCAGGCAAAAACCTGACAAGGTTTCAAGCAGGAAGTACCCTGTCTGACAAGGAGTCGTGCGTCTTGCATCTTTTTATTGAAAAGTAAGGATCTTAGCTGTAACGTGACAATTCCCAGGGCTCCGATAGGCTCTCAGAGCCCGGGAAATAACTGAAGGTTTACGAGGGAGCCTCAGGCTGAAACACATTATCACCTTTTGTAAGTGGCTGCTCCGAGGACCTTTGAATGAGGCGCGTGCACAAGTCGCTCCTGAGGAGAAATTTTATTCGGCTGTTTAGGCTCAATGCATACTCCCGGTCGGAATATTATCACTTATCTACGAGTTAAATGGCATAAAAATTGGTTTTAAACAGCGGTTGACATGCTTCGAAGTACGGTAATGGAATATTTAGACATTTTTGACACGCCAATGCGCCATGCGCGGGACCGTGAAGAAGCATTCTGATAGTGTCTAGAACTCACGAACAAAACGTCGCTGTTTGGATATAACGATGGATTATTTGGGACCAAACCAACATTTGTTATTGAAGTAGAAGTCCTGGCAGTGTATTCTGATGAAGAACAAGCAAGGTAAGAACATTTTTCTTATAGGAAATGTGATTTTGGTGGAGGCTGACCTGGGTGGGTATCTAAATAGCTAGCCCTGTAATGCCGGGCTATGTACTTAGATTATTGCAAAATGTGCTTCATCCGAAAAGCTATTTTAAAATCGGACATATCGAGTGCATAGAGGAGTAATGTATCTATAATTCTTAAAATAATTGTTATGCTTTTTGTGAACGTTTATCGTGAGTAATTTAGCAAACTGTTAGTAAATTCCTCGGAAGTTTGCGGGGGTTATGCTTTTTCTGAACGTCACATGCTAATGCAAAAAGCTGTTTTTTGATATAAATATGAACTTGATTGAACAGACATGCATGTATTGTATAACACAATGTCCTAGGTGTGTCATCTGATGAAGATCATCAAAGGTTAGTGCTGCATTTAGCTGTGGTTTGGGTTTATGTGACATGATATGCTAGCTTGAAAAATGGGTGTCTGATTTTTTCTGGCTGGGCACTCTGCTGACATAATCTAATGTTTTGCTTTCGTTGTAAAGCCTTTTTGAAATCGGACAGTGGGGTTAGATTAACGAGATTCTTGTCTTTAAATAGCTGTAAAATAGTCATATGTTTGAGAAATTGAAGTAATAGTATTTCTAACGATTCAAAAATCGCGCCACTGGAATTTCAGTAGCTGTTACGTAGGTGGGACGAGTTCGTCCCACATACCCCAGAGAGGTTAATGCAGGTGTTTCAGCCTAGCTCAATGCTTTCTGTGGTGGTGAGGCAGCCTGCAGAAAATACTGAGTGTAGGGGTTGGTAATGTTCTCCATTTGCGCCGTGATTAACAGTGTTCTCTCACTCATGGGGACATTACGTCACCGCAAAGTCTACAGGTAGAGTTAAAAAATTCAACACTCTTGGGTGCTGTCATAGATTAGAAGTGCCCATCCAAGAAGGCTTAAGGGTCATTGGCCACAGATAAAATGACGTCAAATCACGTTATATCTACCGTAGCTCTGATTGGACTGTTCATGTCAAAATCATACTTTCATAATCTTAGCTATCAAGCCAGACAAGCAGTCATCATCATGCATTAAGTCGGCAATCTACTAGCAAATCCTTTTCAATCCTTGTCATATGAAGTGAAATTATAGATAAAACATATCGGTGCTCATCGGCCATTGGACATAAACATTACACAACAAGTTGGAAATCGCAAATTCAACAATGAGTGCTAAGGCGCCACTGCAACCCCGGGTTCAATCCCAGGCTGTGTCTGTGACCGGGAGACCCATGAGGCAGCGCACAATTGGCCCAGCATCGTCCGGGTTAGGGGAAGGATTGGCCGGCCGGAATGTCCTTGTCTCATCATGCTCTAGCGACTCCTTGTGGCGGGCCGGGTGCCTGCAAGCTGACTCGGTCGTCAGTTCGACAGTGTTTCCTCCGACACAGTGGTGCGGCTGGCTTCCAGGTTAAGCGACCAGTGTGTCAAGAAGCATTGCGGCTTGGCTCTCGACCTTCGCTGAGTCCGTAGGGGAGTTGCAGCGATGAGACAAGATTCTAACTACCAATTGGATATCATGAAAAAGGTGTTAACGCCATGGGCCAAAAACGTTTGAATCCATTGGCCAATCTGTCAATCCAGCATGACTTCTGCCGCGTTCAAAACAACTGGAAACTCGGAACTGGGAAATCTCAGTCTTCAGTGAGTGCAAGACAACTGGAAACTTCAAGACAAGTGGATAAAACTAGCTCCGACTGGGAAAATACGGATAATTATTTTGAACGGTTATCCAAATCAGAATTCCTAGTTGGGATTTCGGGCCTATTTCTAGATCCCACAAGAAGGACCGCCACGCCACCTTTCTGTTCAAGTGAACACAGCACAACAATGTGAGTCCAAATATGCCAGGGAGATATGTATACTGTAGCCAAGAAAGTAATACTAAGTGTATGTTGTATAGTAAGCAGTTAGTAGCCCATGTGTCTCACCCTACAAATTTGGTTCATTTCCTCCCTCATAACTTAGCCTACTGTTCTGACTTGATGGTGCACATGTAGCCTATAGCCTGTTTTAGAGAAATGAAATCATTGATTATTGTAAGAACTTTCATTGTCTGTTTATATGCCCTCTTTCTTTATCGTACGTGTCTAGCTTGGTATACAGGGAGAATACTGTAAGAACGGCCCATGTTCGGAATTCTGTCACTGTACATTTCAAAAGTGCTGAACAAATACTTATATTGACTACGTCCGTCTTAGCTCGCTCATTAATGTCTTAATGAATATTACGGAATGCCTCTTATCTGCTCGTCGTTCTCTTATGACATAGTTTGTACATCTCAATTGTCAGTAGAAACCACATTTGTTTAAGCATGTCATCCATATCAGCTATGTTTGTTTTTAAAGGCAGTAAATGAGGCTGAATGAACTGTTTTGCTGCCAGACAAGGCTCCGCTGATAGCCAGGTGTAAGGATTCACTCTATGGTGCTGAAAAGAAAACTGTTGTGACAGCTTTATGTAGGCCCTAACAGTTGTTGGACACTGGTTGGCACCGTTATAGTGCAATGAATGTATTGGTTAGTGTTGTGTAGTGTAGTGGCTTTGCTGGCATGCAAACCCCATTTCTTTAGTTATTTTTTGTCCCAAAAAGATTCACATGCTAAAATCGCCACTGAAGGTTAAACTTTTTGTCCTTTTTACCCATCTTCATTCACTTTGACCACTTTGCCAACAACTGAGACAAAAAGTTAATGACATCTTCTTCCACTTCTCTGCTTTTCAAATCTGAACTCAGAACCAAAATATATTATACCAATCAAACAGCTGTTTAACTACCCATGTCAAAGACATTTCCTCTAACGGGACAAGGTAGCATGTCCGGTGAACAGGTCAGGGTTCCATAGCCGCAGGCAGAACAGTTGAAACTAGAGCAACAGCATGACCACGTGGACAGCAAGGAGTCATCAAGCCAGGTAGTCCTGAGGTATGGTCCCAGGGCTCAGGTACTCCGGGAGAGAGAGCGAGAGCATACTTAAATTCACACCGGATAAGAAAGAAGAAATACTCCAGATATAACAGACTGATCCTAGCCCCCTGACAAACTATTGCAGCATGAATACTGGAGGCTGAGACAGGAGGGGTCGGGAGACACTGTGCACCGTCCGACGATAACCCCAGACAGGGCCAACCAGGAAGGATATAACCCCACCCACTTTGCCAAAGCACAGCCCCCACACCACTAGAGGGATATCTTCAAACCACCAACTTACCACCCTGAGACAAGGCTGAGTATAGTACACAAAGATCTCTCCCACAGAATGAACCCTTGGGGGGCGCCAACATCTTTGTCTACTTCTTTACTATTCAAATCTGGCGGCTGAACAAAAATATATCTTGCAAATAAAAAGTTAACTTTCAGTAACTGCATGAACACATTTTTTTCTCAACTTTTTCCAAACAACTGCCGTTTTGAGCATTCTCACAACAAATCAGACAAAAACTTAAAGCATATCCTCTCTAGGGTAGGGGGCAGTATTTGCACGGCCGGATAAAAAACGTACCCGATTTAATCTGGTTATTACTACTGCCCAGAAACTAGAATATGCATATAATTATTGGCTTTGGATAGAAACATCCTAAAGTTTCTAAAACTGTTTGAATGGTGTCTGTGAGTATAACAGAACTCATATGGCAGGCAAAAACCTGAGAAGATTCCTTACAGGAAGTGGCCTCTCTGACCATTTCTTGGGCTTCTACACTCTCTTTATTGAAAACTGAGGATCTCTGCTGTAACGTGACACTTCCTACGGCTCCCATAGGCTCTCAGAAGGCGGCAAAACGCTGAATGATGTCTTTGCAAGCCCTGGCTGAAAAACAGTAGCGCATTTGGATAATGGTCGATCAGAGAACCATGAGACTGAGGCGCGTGCACGAGGCGACACCATGTTTTTATTTTTTCGTCTTTGAACTAAAACAGGGTTTCCCGGTCGGAATATTATCGCTTTTTTACGAGAAAAATTGCATAAAAATTGATTTTAAACAGCGGTTGACATGCTTCGAAGTACGGTAATGGAATATTTAGAATTGTTTTGTCACGAAACGCGTCGGGCGCGTCACCCTTTGTCACCCTTCGGATAGTGTCTTGAACGCACTAACAAAACAGAGGATATTTGAACATAACTATGGATTATTTTGAACCAAACCAACATTTGTTATTGAAGTAGAAGTCCTGGGAGTGCATTCTGACGAAGAACAGCAAAGGTAATCAAATTTTTCTAATAGTAAATCGGAGTTTGGTGAGGGCCAAACTTGGTGGGTGTCAAATTAGCTAGCCGTGATGACTGGGCTATCTACTCAGAATATTGCAAAATGTGCTTTTGCCGAAAAGCTATTTTAAAATCGGACATAGCGATTGCATAAAGGAGTTCTGTATCTATAATTCTTAAAATAATTGTTATGTTTTTTGTGAATGTTTATTGTGAGTAATTTAGTAAATTCACCGGAAGTTTGCGGTGGGTATGCTAGTTCTGAACGTCACATGCTAATATAAAAAGCTGGTTTTTGATATAAATATGAACTTGATTGAACAAAACATGCATGTATTGTATAACATAATGTCCTAGGATTGTCATCTGATGAAGATCATCAAAGGTTAGTGCTGCATTTAGCTGTGGTTTGGGTTTATGTGACATTATATGCTAGCTTGAAAAATGGGTGTCGGATTATTTCTGGCTGGGTACTCTGCTGACATAATCTAATGTTTTTCTTTCGTTGTAAAGCCTTTTTGAAATCGGACAGTGTGGTTAGATTAACGAGAGTCTTGTCTTTAAAATGGTGTAAAATAGTCATATGTTTGAGAAATTGAAGTAATAGCATTTCTAAGGTATTTGAATAACACACCACGGGATTCCACTGGCTGTTGAGTAGGTGGGACGATTTCGTCCCACATACCCTAGAGAGGATATGCAATCTTCCTCTACTTCTCTGCTTTTCAAATAAGAAAGCGGATTGGGAATAGCTTCTACCTAATCAATAGGTAGAGCTGTTTCAATAACCCATCGACTCCTTTCTTTAAAGATCTGTTTCAGACTGAACAGCTAGCGCTAAGATTTCAAATGCTTCCCCAGTCTGGACGAACTGAAATGATACAGAAAATATTTCTAAAGCTCACTAGCGTCATCCTCCTTCTCAGGATCATGCTCTGTGCTCTAAATAATTCAACTGGCTACTTTGCCTGTCTGGAATAGAAGGTCGGGCTGTACGTTGATCCTGCTGCTCTGATTGGATAGAGTGAAGCTGTCTCAGTTCACTTGCTTCATAATTCACCCAAAACACACCATGCGATGAGAAGTTTTTCCACACGCAACAATAGACTCTGACCACAACCACACTCTCTTAGAAAAAAAGGTTATGGATAGAACCAAAAAGGGTTATTTTGCCTGCTTTATCAGGGATCAAGGTAAGACCCAGATGCAGACCGTGTCAAAGTAACAGCAACATTACAGCAACATGGGCAAAGGTACAGAACGGCAGGCAGGCTTAGGTCAGGCAGAGGTCAGTAATCCAGAGGTGGGGCAAAGGTACAGTACGGCAGGCAGGCAGAGTGGTCAGGCAGGTGGTTACAGGGTCAGGACAACAAGGGTCAAAAACCAGAGGATGCGAAAAGAGACTGGGGAAAAGCAGGCGCTGACACAACGCTGGGTGTGCTTGACAAACACAATGAACTGGCAACAGACAAACAGAACACAGGTATAAATACCCAAGGGATAATGGGGAAGATGGTTGACACCTGGAGGGGGGTGGAGACAATCACAAAGACAGGTGAAACAGATCAGGGTGTGACATGCTTCATATGTAGCACCCTTTAAGATTCTATATAGAACCTTTTTATATGGTTCTTTGATCAGAACCCCCGGGGTTCTTCTTCGCTGAACCAAAATAATACCGACCACTGCCCATAATACCACAACTACTGACCTCACAACTCCTGAGCCACACAACTGAACCAAACACGTACATACTTATCAAAACTACTGACCACACCACAACTACAACTAGAGACCATAACTACTGACCACAAATCCTGATCACAATCACAAAACTACTGACTACCCCTACTGAACCACAACCATACAACTCCTGACCACAACCACAGTCTACTACTGACCACAACCACTGACCACAAAATTACTGTCTACAACTACATAACTATTGAGCCACACAACTACTGACCACAACCACACAACTAGAGACCAAAAATACTGACCACAAATACTGAACACAACTACTGGCCGCAACCACTGAACCGCAACACTACTGACTACAAATACTGACCACAACAACACAACTACTGACCACAACTACTGGGCCACTCAACTAGTGACCACAACTAGAGACCATAAATACTGAACCACAACTACTGACCACTACTGACCATAATACCACAACTACTGAATACACAACAACTGAACCACAACTGCTGACCACAACCACAGAACTACTGGCCACAACAATACAACTACAGACCCTAACTGCTGAACCGAACAACTGAACTACACACCTACATACTTACCAAAACTACAGACCACAACACAACTACTGACCAGAACCACACAACTAATGACCAGAACCACACAACTACAGACCACAAAACGACTGACCACAACCACTGAACCACACAAATAATGACCACAGCCACACAACTACCGACCACAAAACTACTGTCTACTACTGACCACAGCCACACAACTACTGACCACAACAACTGAACTACAGATCATAACTACAGACCACAACTACTAATCACAACTACTGACCACGCAACAATTGACTACTTCTGACCACAACACAATTGACTACTTCTGACCACAACCACAACTACTGAGCCACACAACTACTGAACCACACAACTAGAGACCAAAAATACTGAATTCAACTCCTGGCCGCAATCACACAACTACTGACCACAACTACTGAACCACAAAACTACTGACCAATTCTACTGACCATAATACCACACCACAAAACTACTGGCCACAACAACACAACTACAGACCCCAACTGCTGACCCCAACTACTGACCCATACACATACATACCAACACTACTAAACCACACACCTACATACTTACCAAAACTACTGACCACAACCACCCAACTACAGACCACAACACAACTACAGACCTCAACTACTAAACACAACCACACATCTGCTGAGCCACACAAATAATGACCACAACCACACAACTACTGACCACAACTACTGACCACAAAACTACTGACCAACACTGGCCACAACTACTGACCAAGTCTGACCATAATGCCACAACTACTGACCACAACCACTGATAACATCACAACTACAGACCGTAACTACTGATTACAACAACTACTGACCACACAACTAGAGACCACAAAACTACTGAACCACACACCTACATACTTACCAAAACTATTGACCACAACCAACCAACTACTGACCACACAACAACATCAACAACTAGAGACCATAACTGACCACAACCACACAACTACTGACCACACAACTACTAAACCACGCAACTCCTGACCACAACGACCGAACCACACACCTATGTACTTACCAGAACTACTGAACACAACACAGCTACTGATCACACAACTAATGACCATAACCACACAACAACTAGTGACCGGAACTACTGACCACCCAACAACAAGTGACCATAACTACTGACCACAATGACTGAACACAACTCCTGACCACAACCATACAACTACTGAACCACACCTACTGACCACAACCACTGAACACAACACTACTGACCACAACTACTGACCACAACCACACAACTACTAAACCACACAACTCCTGACCACAACGACTGAGCACAACTACTGAACTACACACCTACGTACTTACCAAAACTACTGAACACAACTAGTGACCATAACTACTGACCACAACTACTGACCACAACTCCTGACCACAACCCTACTAAAACACAACTACTGGCCACAACTACTGACCGCAACCACACAACTACTGAACCACAACCAACTAACCACACAACTTCTGAACCACACAACTACAATTACTGACCACATCCACATAACTACTGACCACACCCAACCAACTACTGACCACACAACAACACAATGAGAGATCATAACTACTGAGCACAACTCCTGACCAGTTGTCATGGAAAAGATGAATGTTGTTTCCAACTACCAATCAGCTACTGCGCTGGCTGCATATTTAGCATTGAGACTGCCGAAAGGCCAGTCTCTTTGGCAAATGACAGGAGTGACAAGGAGTGGAATGTTAGCTAAAAAGACTGGTACACATACTAGTCTTCAATTATTTAAGCTAGAAATGTCATTCAAACTTTAAAACATGCAGGTTGCTTGGAATAGGTTGCTTGTATATAACCTTTTGATACCACATACGTTTAAAAGCTCCATAGGCTTGAATGGAAAATATTTGGATCCGCCACTGATCTTGAACCATTAAAGCTACAAACACCAAACCAACATTGACATGTACAGTCAAACTCCACTTAGATTGCTTGTAAAAAAGATTATATATACTTTTGTACTTTTTGAACTATAACCGTTTTACATTTGTATTAAAGCTCCATAGACTAAAGGCAAAACATTTATTTGCCACTGCTCTTGATCCGTTTCAGCTACAAACACCAACCCAAATGTGCAGACTGTCTCAACTTAGATGGCATCAACACAGCTTTTTGCTGCCATTCATAATTCATGAACTTTAGAGCTTGTTGTATCCCCATTCATTTCAATGGCGGAATGCAGGCTTCAACATTCTAAACTGAAATCACAGCCCAAAAACTTTAAGATTTATAAGGGCACAAGGCAAGACCCAAATGCAGACACAGGAGGCAGATGGTCAGACAGGTGGGCTCAGAGTCAGGACAGGCAAGGGTCAAAACCAGGAGGGCGAGAAAAGAGAGACTGGGAAAGCAGGAACTGAAAAACAGAAACGCTGGTTGACTTGACAAACAAGACAAACTGGCACAGAGAGACATGAAACAGGGATAAATACACCAGGGAAAATAAGCGACACCTGGAGGGCGTGGAGATAAGCACAAGGACAGGTGAAACAGATCAGCCCCCCCCCCCTCCTCTAGGGGCACCACCTGGCGTCCTACCTGGGCGCATACCTGGTTGACCGGGGTATCGGCGGTGGAAGTCTGCGATGAGGGCTGTATCCAGAATGTCTCTAGTGGGAACCCAGCACCTCTCCTCCGGGCCATAACCTTCCCAGTCAACCAGGTACTGGAAACCCCTGCCCCATGGTCGAACACCCAGGAGGCATTTTACCGTGTATGCCGGATGGCCATCGATGACATGGAGAGGAGGGGTGGGCCTGGAGACAGATGACAAAGGGCTGTGAGACACGGGCTTAATCCTAGACACATGGAAAGTGGGGTGAATACGGAGGGTACGGGGTAACAAGAGACAGACAGCAGTGGAACTAAGGACTCTAGAGATGGGAAAAAGGACCAATGAAATGGGGGGGACAGTTTGCGGGACTCCACCCGAAGGGGCAGGTCCCGTGTGGAAAGCCATACCCTCTGCCCAATGCGGTAGTGGGGAGCTGGAGTCCGGCGGCAATCCTTTCGTTGATGATACCTGGAGTTGGTCTTGAGAAGTGCCACCCGAGTTCTTCTCCAGGTACGTCGACAGTGGCAGACGAACATCTGGGCCGAGGGTACGTTGACTTCATGCTCTTGTTCTGGGAAGATCGGAGGCCGATACCCCATGGAGCACTCCAAAGGGGAGAGTCGCATGGCTGAACAGGGAAGGGTCTTCCGGGCATACTCCACCCAGACCAGTTACCGGTTCCAGGTAGTGGGGTTGGTTGAGACTAGGCATTGTAGGGTGGTTTCCAGGTCCTGGTTAGCTCGTTCCGACTGGCTGTTGGATTGGGGATGGAATCCGGAGGATAGGCTGGCCGACAACCAAATAAAAGTGCAGAATGCCTTCCAGAACTGAGACAAGACCTGAGGACCCTGGTCAGAGACAATGTCCACCGGGAGTCCATGGATCCGGAAGACGTGCTGCACCATGAGCTGGGCCGTCTCCTTGACAGAGGGTTGTTTGGGGAGAGGGTTGAAAATGGGCAGCTTTGGAGAACCGATCCACTACTGTCAGAATGACGGTGTTGCCATCACATACCACATTCCACAAACCAGAAATTGCTGTTCTGCTCCTTCCAGCCAGTGCCTCCACTTTTCCAGCACCATCTTGACCACCAGAGGTTCTCGGTTGCCTACATCGTAGTTCCTTACTGCCGGATTAAGACAATGGGATAGGAAGACACAGGGATGGGGCTTTTGGTCCTGGGCAGATCGCTGGGACAGGAAGGCCCCCACTCCAACATCAGAGGCATCGACCTCTACCACAAATTGATGAGACGGGTCCGGATGGACGAGGATGGGCGCTGTGGTGAACTGATGCTTCAGGTCCACAAAGGCTCTGTCAACAGCTGGAGACCATGTGAACAGTACTTTGGGAGAGGTGAGTGCAGAGAGGAGGGCTGCCAGCGTGCTGTAGCCCCGAATGAAACGGCGGTAGAAGTTAGCGAACCCCAGGAAACGTTGTAACTGCACCCTGGACTTAGGTTGAGTCCAATCTACCACTACTTTCACCTTTTCAGGATCCATTTGGACATTTCCATCAGCGATGACATATCCCGGAAAGGAGATTGTAGAGCGGTGGGACTCACACTTTCAGCTTTCACAAACAACTGGTTCTCCAGTAGGCGCTGAAGGACCAGGATGTCGTCAAGGTAGACGAACACAAAACAATTTCACATGTCCCGGAGCACATTGTTTACCAGGGCCTGGAAGACAGTGGTGGCATTGGTGAGTCCAAACAGCATGACCTGGTACTCACAATGTCCGCCGGCTGTGTTAAATGCTGTATTCCACTCATCTCCTTCGCGTATCCGAACCAGGTGGTAGGCATTCCGAAGGTATAGCTTGGGGAAAAAATGGTGGCCCCCTGGAGAAGTTCGAAAGCCGAGGAGAGGAGTGGTAGGCGGTAACGATTCTTGATCGTTATATCATTAAGACTTCGGTAGTCAATGCACGGACGCATGGTATTGTCCTTCTCCAAAGAAAAACCCTGCGCTGGTAGGAGATGCAGATGGATGGATGCCTCCAGTAGCCAGAGACTCCTCTATGAATTCCTCCATGGCCTTGGTCTCCTGCCCGGATTGAGAATATAGCTGACCACGAGGTGGTGTGGTGCCGGGGAGGAGATCAATGGCACAATCATAAGGACTGTGTGGGGAAGAGAAGTAGCACGTGCCTTACTGAATACCTCCAGGAGGTCATGGTACTCAGTGGGAACGGCAGAGACATCCGAGGCTTTGCTTACGCACTGAGGAGGATGTCTCGGGGACGGCTGTGCCGCTTTAAGGCAGTGAGAATGACAAAACTGGCTCCAACCCAGGATGGAGCTCGTGGTCCAGTCAATAACAGGGTTGTGTTTTTGGAGCCAAGAAAATCCCAGAACAGGAACATGGGGTGAATTGATGAGGAGGAACTGTATGTTCTCACTGTGGTTTCCCGAAACCTGTGTCTGAACGGGCACTGTGCTATCGGTGACTGATCCAATTGAACGGCCGTCCAATGCCCTTGAATCCATGGGGACAGAGAGAGGTTAAGTGGGAATACCTAATTCAGAAACCATGGTAGCATCCATAAAACTTTCATCAGCCCCAGAGTCAATGAGCATCCAGAGAGACTTAGACTGGTCTCCCCACAGCAGAATCACAAAAAAAAGGTGTACATGTGATGGGAATTAGGGAACTCCCAGTCTGGCTCACCAGAGTACTTGTACCCACTAGAGAAAAGGAATTCTTGACCGGGCAGGTGGCTATATAATGTCCCGCACCCCCACAGTACAGACAACAGTTAGAACTCAGCCTACGTGAGCGTTCCCCATCCGATAATCTAGCTCTTCCCAGTTGCATGGGCTGTGGAGTATCCAACTCATCCGTCACCGATGATTCTCGAGGCTCTCCTCGGAAATACACACTTCGGGGATTTCTGGATTCCTTAGGGCATGCGCCAGCATCAACAGATGAACGAGTGTTCCCGAGGCCCGACCTCCTCTCACACCGGCATTCTCGTAGGCGCCCATCAATCCTAATCAAAAGGGCGATGAGGGAATCGAGGTCCAGTGGCATTTCCCGAGTTGCGAGCTCATCCTTTATCCCCTCCGACAGTCCGTGGAGGAAGGTGTCGAACAGAGCCTCCGGATTCAAGGAACTCTCGGCAGCCAATGTGCGAAAATCTACTGCCTAGTCTGCCACACTACTGGAGTTCTGATGTACCTGCAGTAGTTTGAGCCGCCTCCCTCCTGAGCATCGGAGAATCGAAAACCTTCCTCACCTCTGCCATAAATTCCTCCAGGCTATGGCACACTGCGGATTGCTGCTCCCACACAGCCGTTGCCCAGGAGAGCGCCCTTCCAGACATTAGCATGATTAAATACTTCGACCGGTCCGATGGGAACAAAGAGGGCTGGAACTCGAAAATGAGGAAGCACTGGGAAAGGAATGCCCGGCAGGTACCAGGATCACCTGCATAACGCTCTGGAGGAGGTAAGCAGGGTTCTCGGGGAGCCGGGGTAGGTTGAACCAATCCACAACTAGTAGAAATGTTACTGGGTGGTTGGGAGGTCTTAGATGTGACGTGCTGCCTATGAGCTACTTCACGGAATTGCTCCATTATGACCTTAAACCCTTGGTCGTGGCGTTGCGTCAGGGAACGAAGCCCTTCCAAAAGGTCCCGAAGTAGCTCCTCATGCCTCCCAATGGTGGCTCCCTGCAGGGAGACAGCGTGACGGAGCTGGTCCAAGTCTGCTGGGTCTGTCATGGTCAGTTCGTACTATAAGGGCACAAGACGAGACCCAAATGCAGACACAGGAGGCAGATGGTCAGGCAGGCGGGCTCAGAGTCAGGACAGGCAAGGGTCAAAACCAGGAGGGCGAGAGAAGAGAGACTGGGAAAGCAGGAGCTGAGAAACAAAAATGCTGGTTGACTTGACAAACAAGACGAACTGGCACAGAGAGACAGGAAACACAGGGATAAATACACCAGGGAAAATAAGCGACACCTGAAGGGGGTAGAGACAAGCACAAGGACAGGTGAAACAGATCAGTGCGTGACGAGATTGTTCAAACTAAAGCATTTTGAGAGCGTAAACACATTCTATGGCTTATGATGCTATAGTACCCACTATAATAATTCCACACCTACAAACCATCCCAGAATAGGTCACTATATTATAACTAGCCCGTAGCCTAAGAAAACCCTATTACTACTGCTACTACTACTACTACTACTACCATTACAACTGCCATCACTACCACTACTACTACTATTTCACAACCATAAATACTTCAAAACTAGCAAGCACCCAAATTTACTTCAGAAAATGACTTTTTTCTAGTTCTTTGTTACGTTTTTATCCTCGATCATTTTAAACGTGTTGTTTTCGTGTAACAGTGTAGGTTCCGTCCAGCTCTTCGCCCCAACCCGGGCTCGAACCAGGGACCCTTGCACACATCAACAACTGACACCCCACGAAGCATTGTTACCCATCGCGCCACAAAAGCCACGGCCCTTGCAACGCAAGGGGAAACCCTACTTCAAGTCTCAGAGCGAGTGACGTCACTGATTGAAATACTATTAGCGCGCACCACCGCTAACTAACTAGCCATTTCACATCGGTTACATTCGCATAGTTGAAACAGCCATTTGTTTCAAGAGTATTTTTATTAATTCATTTGGCTGCTACAGTGCGCTTTGCAGCAGAGGGCACAATCCTCGGTATCAGGTATGATCTGAATTGTAGTATCTCTTGTGCATGCAAATGGATTTCTGCCTTTATGACACACACACACATGCACACACACACTGCCCCACTGTTTGGACAAGTCATCCCCTGTCAAACCTGACTCAGCAGCCATACAGGCAGACAATGTGTGTGTGTCTGCGTACGTGCGTGTGCGTACGTGGTGTGTGTGCGTGTAGCTGTGTATGTGAGTGTGTTTTTGTGTTCCCGAGTGTCGGTGTTCCTGTGCAAGCCTGTGTGTGTATGTCATCCTGTGTTTAAGTGTGTGTAGGGGGTTTGTATAGCCAGTGTGAGGCGTGCCCAATACTGGTTTGCCATGCCCAACGCTGAGATCATGTGTTTGGTCAGTCATTGTTCCACTCCGGACCCCTTTAGTTCTGGCTGGTTGGTGCCTTCCTGTGCGGTCATCACACCGGGTGTCAGTCGGCTCTGGTGTGGCTCTGCTAACCCCCTACAGCACATTTGGCCACCTGTTGTCGGAAACCGGAAGACTTGTGTTGAGTCTCGGCGCTTTAGCTCAGTGGACTAACAGTTTAAATGTGGTACAGAACACCCCTGGTTGAATGCCCGGTTAGTATTTTACCCCAGCTAACTATCCTATACTCTGTGACCCTTCACCTCCAGGTTGACCTACTGTGAGCAGGTCCTAGTGACTGTTATTCATCCATCATTGATCAATTATTGGTCCTCTCTCTGGTTATGGATCAATGATTCTGCTGATCCACAGGGACAGATAATGCTGAGACCAAACTCTATCTCATTTTACACTGGCCTTTCAGAAAAAAAAACATGATTTCACATTTGGAAAATCACATGATTTCACGAGAAATTTCCCATGTGAAATGAAGTGAAAACATGTGTTTTTGGAACACTTCACATGTGATCACGTCTTCACATTTGTAGTTTCATGTTATCACATGTTGCTTTACATGTTGTGACATTAACTTCACATAAGATCACATGAAACCATCTGTCTGTCTGACCGTCTGTCTGCCTGTCTTATATTTCCCTGGGGTAAGTAGGGGAGGGACAGAGTGCTCTACTGTATCTACTACAGCCAGGGATAAATAAGAGCTTCATTTATCATAAACCTGCCTGATAGTCTGACCAACAGACACGAGGGACGGAGGAGATATTGATGCTGAAGATGATCCATTCTTCATTGCTCTAAATCCAATGGATATTTGGTCAGTACTAATGTAAGTTCAAGATACTGGAATACTGTATACCAAAGCATGTTTGTTATGTATGATATTGAATAGACAGAGGCTAGATGTATTGGTTCATGTCCTGTGAATGCACTGCTGTAATCAATTATGCTCACCCATAATCCAACCCCCAGTCAGTCGTAAACTAGCAGAGCTGATCTATAATATAGATACAGCACAATGACCCATATGTGGAGTCCTATTCCACTCTGGACAGTACCCGAGTGCAGACTGAAGATGTACACAGATTAACAAGGTACAGTATGTGGATCAGTGTCTATTTTAAAGTATACAGAGAGGAATTAAATGAGGACAGGAGCCTGGACTTTACCCCGCAGGGAGATAAAGTACTATATCTATCAGAGTCTGATGACATCAACATGTTGAGTAGGAGAGAGATATTGGGAATAAAGACAGAGCGAGAAGTGGGTATGTATATAAAACATGAGAGAGAGAGATGGTGTGATAACAGAAGGAAGATGCCAAACTAACACCAATGCAAAATCACAAGTTGTGTATTCTTAGCTCACAAAGAAGTTCCAAATTCCTTGTGATGTTTGTTCTATAATTTGTGATGTACTGGCTTCATTCTCACACTGACTATTGCTTTTATGTTAATCATGACAGAGAGGGTTGGTTTCAACTCCAGCTGCAAATTACATCCAATACACCATATTGATCTGATAGTTAATTCTATGCACAATACCACCCTCCTGTTAACGATTCGTTCTTACAGGCATATTTATCTGCAGTGTGTGTGTGCGCCAACCCTTTTTGTGCCCCACTGGCTCCCATCCCATAATACGACCAGACCGCACTGATGAATTATTTGCCCAGTGAGGTGTATCCTCGGGAACCATGCATTCCTGACACACATCATAGAGAGAGAGACACACACACCCTTGAACGAGGGAGGGAGGGGTAGAAAGAAGGAGCATACTGAGTGTGTGAGTGATACTGAGAAGAGGAGCAGAGTGAACCTGCAACTCAGTCTAACACACACACACAGACAGACGGAGGGATCTTTACAGCAGCAACGGAAGCAGCAGGAGCGTGGTGTGGGACAGAGGGGGATGTTGTCTGGCTGAGCTGGGACCTGTCCTCTTCCTCTCCTGTCTGTCTGATGGAGAGCAGAGGGACGCAGCACAGTGAGTACTACAGGCTGTGTGTGTGTGTGTGTGTGTGTGTGTGTGTGTGTGTGTGTGTGTGTGTGTGTGTGTGTGTGTGTGTGTGTGTGTGTGTGTGTGTGTGTGTGCATCCAGAAGATATAGATTGAGGTAGGGTTTAGGGAGTTGTGAAGGGCTAAGGAAGAGAGACAATGATTGAAAGGAAGTTGGTGTTGCTGTGTACCCAGCTAGCACATAACGTTCTGAGAACCATATATTTCTTAGCACTTGGTGAAGGCGGGGTTGACCTATGGTTATTCTGCATACAACATTCCCACGATGTTCTTGGAATGGTGCAGGATAGTTGCTTGGCTTTGGAACATTTGTCAGGACATTTAAGGAACTTGACAAAATAACGTTATTTTCTTGGTATTTCATTACTTTAACAGAACATTTCCTAAAAGTTCAAACATGGTTACATTTAATATATTTTTTTGTCATGTTCTAGGATTGTTCTCCTAATGGTTTGACATTGAGAATTTTCTCAATTAGTTCAGAGAATGTGAAGAAACAACGTTCTCCTGTTGGAATTTCAATACTTCAGCAAAACGTTTCCAACAGATTTCCTCATGATTCTATTTTAAGTAATGTTCCAACTTTTTTTTAACAACGTTAAGAAACAATGTTCTTCAGGTTTCCTTGTGGTTCTATTTCAGTGGTTCTTAACCTGGGTTCGATCGAACCCCAGGGGTTCGGTGAGTCAGTCTCAGGGGTTCGGCGGAGGTCAAGACACACACCCGACTCATATGATTCGTGATGACACGCCCCGCTTGGCCATCATTGGCTGCAGGTGATCACGCAACATCGCTTGGCCTATCTGTGCTGCAGGGAATTTGGCGCGCTCAGTAGTCGAATTGTGACTGTCGTGATGGTACGTCGTGTGATTTCTTTCTTAATATTTTAATCCCTTCATACTAACTATGTCGAGCAAAAAAAGAAAGTGGTCGGACGAATATGTACAATATGGATTCACATGTATAACGGAACGTGATGAGAGTCAGCGTCCTAACTGCATGATTTGCAATGCCAAGTTGAGCAATTCTAGTCTAGCACCGGCAAAACTAAGAGAACACTTCATTAAGCTGCATGGAGATGGACAATACAAGAACACAACGCTCGCTGATTTCAAGGTGAAGAGAGCCAGATTCGATGAAAAGGCTACTATTTTAGCGTACATGGCTGATATCTTCGCAGCTCTCAATCATCTCAATCAACAGATGCAGGGCGGTGGAGTCAACATCATCGAAGCGGAAGAAAACCTGAAGGCTTTTCAAAAAATGCTACCGTTATGGAAACGACGAACAGAGAACGATAACTTCGCAAACTTTCCCCTGCTGGACGACTGTGTAAGTAAGATCGAAGATGTATCTGGAATCGGAGACATTTCTGTACCCGCGGAACTGAAGCAAGCAATTGCCACGCACTTAGATGAGCTTGCAAAGTCTCTCGACGGATACTTCCCTACAAGAGAGTCATATCCAGCATGGGTGAGACAGCCGTTCACGTTTAGTGTTGAGACAACAGATGTCAATGATGAATACCTCGATGAAATCATTGAAATTCAGCAGAGCCAGGTTCAACGGCAACTCTTCAGAACAACAACGCTCTCAACGTTTTGGTGTCAACAAATGGTAACGTACCCTGTTATTGCTAAGAAAGCTCTGGAGATTTTCATACCGTTTGTTACAACATATCTTTGCAAGCAATCCTTTTCGAGGATGCTGGACATAAAAACGAAGAAAAGGAACAGACTTTGTTGCGAAAATGACATGAGAGTGGCACTTGCCAAGGTGAAGCCGCGCATTTCTGAACTGGTCTCTGAAAGGCAACAGCAGAAGTCACACTGATTTGCAGTAAATATTCATTATTATGTTTTTGTTTTTGTGTGAAAATCATGTTTTAATGGTTTTGTTCTTTGAACACTGATGTTGATGCACGGTTCATTTTGTGCACCAGTAAAATATATACCTATGTTTTGAATTTTATTTTTCCAATTAAGAAGGGTTCGGTGAATGCGCATATGAAACTGGTGGGGGTCAGTACCTCCAACAAGGTTAAGAACCACTGTTCTATTTAAAGTCATGTTCTCAGAACATTAAGAAAACGTTCCATTAAAACGACAAGAAAACATTAGTAACGTTCAAATAACTTTTTAAATATTATATTGAAAATCCTATACATTCTGTCCTCTGCATCAACAAAACTCTCTCTAGCCTATATCTTGTTAAGTGTGTTCAGGTGTGTTGGTCGAGCCCACTAATTGGCCACACCCGATTTTAATGAGTGCTTGTTTCCTTTGAAATGGGGTCTGTTTGAATAGACCAAAATGAACAGCTTTGTATGAGTTAAAGAAAATACTATCTCCATCCTGGTGGTGCAATGGACTAATTCCATGGATAGAGAACAGAAGATCATAGGTTCAAATCTCACTGATGCTGTGCCACACATTATTAATGCCGAAGCAAATTAATTTCCATGTGTCCTATCTGTGCCTGGAGTTCAAAACCGTTAACCTAAGCTAGCAGTCCTATTGAAAAATTCAGTGAATGTTTTATGGAAGTTATAAAAAAAAACTCTAAATAACCTCTAATTTCTGTTCTCAGAACAATAACAAAACCTCACAGGAAAACTTTCAGGAACCCATAGTAAAATGTTCTCAGAACCTCCCGGTAACCTAAAAATGTACGTTCCCAGAACAAGTTTAAAAAACGTTCAGTTTTACCGGTCAGGAAACGTATGACTTCGTTCCCAGAACCAATGGGAAACCAAAGACATAGGTTCCCACAACTTCCAAGGAACCAAATGTGCTAGCTGGGTGTGTAGGAATATATATGGTGACTGCTGTGCTACTTCCTGAGAGCATTGGCAGAGAGAGGCATGGAAAAATCTAACGGGGTATGCGTGCATACATTGAAGGGTATGTTTTTTTCTAGTGGAGGAGGAGAGGGACATGGCTCCAGTTTTTTGTATGCTGACTTTGAGGTGTGTGTTGTCTGTGTTCTGCAGGTGAGCTGATACTAAGGTGTGTGGGATCGAGGTGAAAGAGGAGTTCGCTGGGAATCATGTGATTGGACAGCGATGTTTACCTGCATCATGTGACTTCACAGAGAAGATTATACTATAGAGTCTCCATTATGGCTGTTGTGATGTGTATCTCTCTCCTCCTCTTCCTGCTCCTCCTCTTCCTCTCCCTCACTCCTCTCCTCCATCTGCATGCCTTCCCCCTGGCCACAGAGGCACCACCTCACCCACACACAGACACACAGACAGATGTACAGGTTTCACACAGCCCTTTAGGGGCCTCCTGGGCTCTGGTAGGCCTCAACGCTGGAGCCAGAATGGCCGACTCTCTGGGTTGGTTTCCAGAGCTGAGGGGCTCCATACTGGAACCTGAGGAAACTGAGAAACAGGACTACACAGACGAGTTTCAAGGAACTATCGGTGAATACCATGATTTGCTGGAAAGCCCTGAGCAGTCACCTAAAACTGTCCCCAGACAAACAGGGCTGGAGACAATCAGATTCACAGAGGCAGACAGTGTCACTGCATGGACGGAAATGAAACCTCCAACTGGGACCTTATTTAGGAATGGACTACCAGACAGGATCCAGGATGGAGATCCTGAAAACGAGCTAAAAGAGATCAACACCAGGGGGAAGGCTGGATCCCCACTAACTCCTTCACAGGATGGACAAACTCCTCTGATACATCTGTCACTCCCACAGAATGGAGATAGTATTGGTAGACCAACACCCATCCTTCTCTTTCGCTCTGACTATACAGAGACCCCAGGCTTTAATCCACTCACTAGGCCTACTTTACCAACCCCAGTGACAGCACAGCTAGGCTCCACTACTGACCCGGACCAAGACCAACCCATAGCCTTGGCCACAGACAAAGGGTTGCTATCTCTGGACCAACCAGCCACCCCACAAAGAGACATGATGGAAGGACATATCGTGATGGAGACTGGAGACTTTTCAGAATTGGAGGACTACACAGAAAACCTCACAGATACAGGAACAGACACAGGTAAGACGAACTTCTCAAATCCAACCCCATTCCCGTCTTATGTCCGCTTTTACAATACCCTCAGGATGTTAGTAAGAAAGAATAGGATATTGATCAGAAATAATTGTCCTATTTTTCTATTTTGTGTAACACTGGTGGTGAATTAACTGATTTACTGTGGATTTACTGTTATATATTTTCCCTTCATGACATCCTACCTCTGATGTCAGGAAATGTGTATTTTATGTTTACATGCCTCTGTAGCAGTACATAGTAGTAGTAGTATGTTTTCTGTTGAAGTGTGTGTTGGAAAGCGATGGGACTTGTCTGCTCTGTGTCTTCTCTGTGCCACAGTGTGTGTGTGTGTGTGTGTGTGTGTGTGTGTGTGTGTGTGTGTGTGTGTGTGTGTGTGTGTGTGTGTGTGTGTGTGTGTGTGTGTGTGTGTGATATGTATTCTGCTAGCAAACACGGTTGTTTTATATTCACTGGGCAGTTTACTCCACGCCTCATCTCCCACTCCTTCAATCCCCGTTCTCTTCTCCCCTCTCTCAATCCCCCCTTCATCTCCCATTCATCTCTACCACTCCCTCTCTCTCCTCTGTCCTGTCTTCTTAAACAGCTAAACTGAGGGAGACTGTGAATTAATTCCATGTGAATAACAGTAAATTAGATGAATGGCAAAACATAGCTGGACTGGTAGTTGTGGGACATCCCGGAGTTGCCTCTTCACTGTTGACGTTGAGACTGGTGTTTTGCGGGTACTATTTATTGAAGCTGCCAGTTGAGGACTTGTGAGGTGTCTGTTTCTCAAACTAGACACTCTAATGTACTTGTCCTCTTGCTCAGTTGTGCACCAGGCCTCCCACTCCTTTTTCTATTCTGGTTAGAACCAGTTTGCGCTGTTCTGTGAAGGGAGTAGTACACAGCGTTGTATGAGATCAGATACTCAACTAGTCTAAAGAAGGACAGTTTTATTGCTTCTTTAATCAGAACAACAGTTTCTAGCTGTGCTATCATAATTGCAAAAGGGTTTTCTAATGATCAATTAGCCTTTTAAAATGATAAACTGGGATTAGCTAACACAACGTGCCTTTGGAACACAGGAGTGATGGTTGCTGATAATGGTCTGTACGCCTATGTAGATATTCCATAAAAAATCTGCCGTTTCCAGCTACAATAGTCATATACAACATTAACAATGTCCACCTTGTATTTCTGATCAATTTGATGTTATTTTAATTTAATGGACAGATAATGTGCTTTTCTTTCAAAAACAAGGACATTTCTAAGTGACCACAAACTTTTGAACAGTAGTAAGTGTATATATATATATATGTGTGTGTGTGCGTATGTATATACAGTTGAAGTCGGAAGTTTACATACACTGAACCAAATACATTTAAACTCAGTTTTTTACAATTCCCGACATTTAATCCTAGTAAGAATTCCCTGTTTTAGGTCAGTTAGGATCACCACTTTATTTTAAGAATGTAAAATGTCAGAATAATAGTAGAGAGAAAGATTTATTTCAGCTTCTATTTCTTTCATCACATTCCCAGTGGGTCAGAAGTTTACATACACTCAATTAGTATTTGGTAGCATTGCCTTCAAATTGTTTAACTTGGGTCAAACATTTCAGGTAGCCTTCCACAAGCTTCCCACAGTAAGTTGGGTGAATTTTGGCCCATTCCTCCTGACAGAGCTGGTGTAACTGAGTCAGGTTTGTAGGCCTCCTTGCTCGCACATGCTTTTTCAGTTCTGCCCACAAATTTTCTATAGGATTGAGGTCAGGGCTTTGTAATGGCCACTCCAATACCTTGACTTTGTTGTCCTTAAGCCATTTTGCCACAACTTTGGAAGTATGCTTGGGGTCACTGTCCATTTGGAAGACCCCTTTGCGACCAAGCTTTAACTTCCTGACTGATGTCTTGAGATGTTGCTTCAATATATCCACATCATTTTCCTTTCATGATGCCATCTATTTTGTGAAGGGCACCAGTTCCTCCTGCAGCAAAGCATCTCCACAACGTGATGCTGCCACCCCCGTGCTTCATGGTTGGGATGGTGATCGTCGGCTTGCAAGCCTCCCTCTTTTTCCTCCAAACATGACGATGGTCATTATGGCCAAACAGTTCTATTTTTGTTTCATCAGACCAGAGGACATTTCTCCAGAAAGTACGATCTTTGTCCCTATGTGCAGTTGCAAACTGTAGTCTGGCTTTTTTTATGGTGGTTTTGGAGCAGTGGTTTCTTTCTTGCTGAGCGGCCTTTCAGGTTATGTCGATATAGGACTCGTTTTACTGTGGATATAGATACTTTTGTCCTTTTCTGTTGTTTTGGGATTGATTCACACTTTTCGCACCAAAGTACGTTTATCTCTATCTCCTTCCTGAGCGGTATGACGGCTGCATGGTCCCATGGTGTTTATACTTGCGTACTGTTGTTTGTACAGATGAACATGGTACCTTCAGGCATTTGGAAATTGCTCCCAATGATGAACCAGACTTGTGGAGGTCATTGTGGAGGTCTACATTTTTTTTGGAGGTCTTGGCTTATTTCTTTTGATTTTCCCATGATGTCAAGTGAAGAGGCACTGAGTTTGAAGGTAGGCCTTGAAATACATCCACAGGTACACCTCCAATTGACTCAAATTTAGTTAATTAGCCTATCAGAAGCTTCTAAAGTGATGACATCATTTTCTGGAATTTTCCAAGCTGTTTAAAGGCACAGTTAACTAGTGTATGTAAACTTCTGACCCACTGGAATTGTGATACAGTGAATTATAAGTGAAATAATCTGTAAGCAATTGTTGGAAAAATTACTTGTGTCGTGCACAAAGTAGATGTCCTAACCGACTTGCCAAAACTATAGTTTGTTAACAAGAAATTTGTGGAGTGGTTAAAAAACAAGTTTTAATGAGTGTATTTAAGTGTATGTAAACTTACGACTTCAACTGTATGTTGGGTATAGTGTGTATATTTGTGTTGTATTGTACAGGGCGCATTTGGAAATGAGACCTAAATCTCAACATGTCTGCCCTGTTAAAATAAAGATAAAACAAACACACGCACACATGCATGTGAAGAGGAGGGACCAGAGGTCTTGTCGCAGAGCTCCTATCCCTGTACTGTATTTACTGTATTTCTCTATGAAGAGGCAGTAGGCAGGCACATAGGGAATAGAAGTGTCTACATTATTCAGATGGTATGTAATCATAGGGGACAGACATATGGAATGTGTATGTGCACCTACAATACTATGTTATAAATTATGTAATGTTAGTGAGTGTGCCAGTTTCTGCGATTTATAAATAGTTCACAAATGAGAACAGCAATGGGGTCAATACTACCTAATCTGCCCCCCCCCCCCGTCTCTCTCTCCCCTGGCTCTCTCTCTCTCTCTCTGACCCAGTTAGAGATTCCCAGTTACAAGCATGTACTTTTGCAATAGATTACACCACACTCGCTGATGTTTCACCCTATGAAACGCCTCAGATCTGGGGATAGGAGCAAGGAGTTGATTTGGGCATCAGTTTCAACCATCTTTGTTTCTGTTTTACAGGTGTGTCTCCAGAGGAGGTGTGGCCTAAGTCAGCCACCAATGAGACACCTATCCTCGACTGCAGCCTGGAGACCAAGGCCACACCCTGCAACACAAATCTATCCTGGAGCCCTGTTTACCCTGATGACATCATCTCAAATAAATCCCAGCGCCCCATTCTGTCTCTAACACCTCCTCTCTTTGTGCCTCTGTATTCTGATTGGAACTCAGCTCTGGCCACCTGGGGCTTTGCCTGGGAGGTCCACATCTACGGTCTGGGATCTGTGTTCGCTGCATTAGGTCTGATATCTGTACTCTGCCTGTTAGGCCTGCCCCTGCGCTGCCCCCCGGGAAGCCCCTACTTCACCCTGCTGCATCTGTTCCTCCTGGCCACTGGAGGCACTAGAGCATTCACTCTGCTGTATGATGCTTATAGTCACCAGGACCGCCTGTCTGCTCTGGGCTCTCTCCTACTTTCTGAGCTACCCTTACCCTGCCTCACCTCTGCCTTCTCCCTCTCCTTCCTCCTCCTCTCCCTCCGCTCTCGCATGCACCTCTCCCTCCCTTTCTCCCTCTCTCTCTCTCTCCCTCTCTCAGCTCTGCCCCGGCCCTGTCTCTTGTTCTCCCTCTCCCTGTTGCACTTTGGGGCCTCCCTGGGCTCCATAACTCTCTTCCATGTCTTCCCCAGCCTCCCTGTCCTCCTCCTACTCCCCCAGGGAGTGTTCATCCTCCTCTGCCTCCTCCTCTCCTGCTCCTTCCTCCTCTTCTACTGCTTTGTACGACAAGACACCAAGCATGTCCAACGGCTGAGTGATGGTGAGGGAGAGGTAACAGGTTCCCCGGTGTTGGTGGAGCGGCCGTCCCGCTGCCCATTCGCTGAGGCTGGGGAGTGGAGCAAGGCGGCAGGGGCTGGGGTGGGAGGGTCTCTGTGCCTGTTAAGCTGTGGGGGGCTCCAGCTGTATGGGATGTTACATGCAATGGGGTTTGGAGGGGTGAGTGCTGGGGCGGGGTTTCAGCCCTGGCCTTGGTGGGGCTACCAGCTGGGCTGCAGGCTCTGTGAGGTGGGGGTGTGTCTGTCCTTGTCAATCATCGGCACTCATCCCCTCCTCTTCTGTTGCTCCAACTCTAACTCCTGCCCCTGGACTAAACCCAACTGCAACCCCCGTCCGGGGTCCTGGGTACAGCTGCCCTGTGGCTCACCCTCAGGAGGGCCTAGCCACCCCCTTCCCCTCTCCCCAGCCCTCCCCCCTCACTACCCCTGGTCCCTGGGGCAGGAAGAGAAGCTGGTGGTGTGTGATGTCATCAGTAAGTGCAAGTCCGAAGCGTTCCCCCTTTATACACTAATGGACCCCCCCTCAAACGGACTCAACCTGCATCCTAACCCTAACACCCACCCTGGCCAGACCAGAACCTCCAGACACCCCCACCTCCCTGAACCTCCCAGCCCACCATGGATGCCTCAAGCTGGGGTTGCATCCCAGGGCTCTTCCCAGGCTAGTCTAGTTCTGGACACTGACTCCACAATGTACCTGCGCCCCCCCTCTCCAATCGACCTGTCCCGGAGCATAGACCAGGCCCTGTACAACGAAACCCTGTTCCCCCACAGTCTCTTCAGTCATCCTAGGCTACTCCATGTATCCTCCAGCCTCTCCCTGAACTCCCCTGGCTCCCACCTCAGCCAGAGTGCCTCACAACCTGGACACAACTCAGCCGACAGCTCCCTCTACCGGACCTCTTCCTGTAGGGATGTGGATATGTCTCCTACACGGCCACCCCAGCCTGAGTGCATCCTCCCAGGCCACGGCGATCCCATATCTCCCCCTGAGCGCTGGTGGAGAGGTAGTAACTCCAGCTGCATGTGCCAGGAATCCCTGAGTGGGTCTTCCCAGGGTCTGTTCTCCAGCCCGGGGGCAGGAGGGGTGCATTCGCATCCCCACTCCAAGAGAGGGCAGCTCCATTCCCAGAGCAGTCTGCCCAGGACGCTTCCCAACCTCACCCACCACAGACGCTACCGCACCCTCAGCTCCACCTCGCAGGACAGCCAGGGGGAGGGGCGGCTGGCGGGCAGAGAGGACCTGAGTGAAAGCAGGTTGCTGGAACGGGATCTGGCCGTACAAGCGGAGTTCGTCAACGTGTGCCGACAGATCGATGCTTTTAGTGTGTGTAGTGACACTATTGACCTGTAGGTAGATACTACTGGGTTTGAACCATGAGTCATCTATGCGTCACAAGACACTGTTAGTCTGCCGAGCTAAACCAAGATATTTATCTGTTATGTAAGGACATAAGGATATGATGTAAAATGCACAGAGATTATATATTGACCTCTAGAGCGATCTAAGGACTTAACTGATAAGCTAAAGTTTGTGTTTGAGTGGTTAACATTGAGCTCAATTAGCTCTTTCACTGCTACATCAGACGTGTTTGGAGGAATTACTATTAATTACAGTTTTCTGGGATTCTACATGTAGAAAATAGACATAAGTTAGACTAAATTAGAACTAAATAAAGAGATAAAGTTCTGGTTGATTAGTTCTAAGTGTACAGTTATAGAGTTACAATATGTGCTAAATGAAACAACTTTCTGAGCCAACCAATGTAGAGTAGATTAGAACACTAATGTCAGTGTAGTGTTGACGAAAGCCATAGAAATGTGCAAGATCACTTCATGCTTTAGTGGCACTTACTGGGGGAGAGTGAACATAGTGTAACAGATGCTGTCATACTGTACATTATAGCTGTTTTTTTTATTAAAACATTTGTTCTTATAACGCATTTATAACTGGTGCCCTACCACAAGCGTATCTGTTTAAGTCGCAACAGCAATGTCAACCAGGAGTTGTGTTAGAGTGTCCAAGTGCCAAATGTAGCTATGGAACCAAAACCAAATCAATCAGAGAGATCTAACAACGTTTTTCAGACAGGAACAAATCTAATTGAAAACCAGCTCATTCTCTGATATTCACACTGACTTCAAACCTTTTTTCTACAAAGAGTATATGTGGCATACTGTATTAAAGGCTGTGTAAAATGTTTATTTGTAAACACAATATACATGGAAAACATTTATACTGTATGGCATGTATCATAGACAGGGTATGATAAACAAATATTAAGTTTATGATGTTTGAAAACACAAGTCATTAATTGTAGTGTATGAACATACAACAGACACTATAGATAATACTGTAGACTTTTAGGGATTCTCCGACTCTATACATTGTCATGAGCTACAGGCCATATCACATGGAGTTGTTTCAGTTGAACTTACAGTACGAGTCAAAGGTTTGGACACACCTACTCATTCAAGGGTTTTTCTTTATTTTTACTAATTTCTACATTGTAGAATAATAGTGAAGACATGAAAACTATGAATTAACATATATGGAATAATGTAGTAACCAAAAAAGTATTAAACAAATTAAAATATATTTTAGATTCTTCAAAGTAGCCACCCTTTCCCTTGATGACAGCTTTGCCCACTCTTGGCATTCTCCCAGCCAGTTTCACCTGGAATATTTTTTCAACAGTCTTGAAGGAGTTCCCACATATGCTGAGCACTTGTTAGCTGCTTTTCCTTCACTCTGCCGTCCAACTCATCCCAAACCATCTCAATTGGATTGAGGTTGGGTGATTTTGGAGGCCAGGTCATCTAATGCAGTACTCCATCACTCTCCGTCTTGGTCAAATAGCCCTTACCCAGCCTGGAGGTGTGTTGGGTCATTGTCCTGTTGAAAAACAAATAATAGTTCACTAAGTGCAAACCAGATGGGACGGCGTATCGCTGCAGACTGCTGTGGTAGCCATGCTGGTTAAGTGTGCCTTGAATTCTAAATAAATCACAGACAGTGTCACCAGCAAAGCGCCCCCAGACCATCACACCTCCTCCTCCATGCTTAACGGTGGGAACCACACATGGGGAGATCATCCATTCACCTACTCTGTGTCTAACAAAGACATGGCGGTTGGAACCAAAAATCTCAAATTTGGACTCATCAGACCAAAGGACAGAATTCCACTGCTTGTGTTTCTTCGCCCAAACAAGTCTCTTCTTATTATTGGTGTCCTTTTAACAGTTGATGTTGAGATGTGTCTGTTACTTGACCTCTGTGAAGCATTTATTTGGGCTGAATTTCTGAGGCTGGTACCTAATGAACTTATCCTCCGCAGCAGAGGTAACACTGGGTTTTCCTTTCCTGTGGCGGTCCTCATGAGAGCCAGTTTCATCATAGCGCTTGATGTTTTTTGCGACTGCACTTGAAGAAACTTTCAAAGTTTTTGAAATTTACCAGATTGACTGACCTTCATGTCGTTTCTCTTTGATAATTTGAGCTGTTCTTGCCATAAAAGACTTGGTCTTTTACCAAATAGGGCTATCTTCTGTATACCACCCCGAGCTTGTCACAACACAACTGATTGGCTCAAACGCATTAAGAAGGAAAGACATTCCACAAATGTACTTTTAACAAGGCACACCTGTTAATTGAAATGCATTCCAGGTGACTACTTCATGAAGCTGGTTGAGTGAATGCCAAGAGGGTGCAAAGCTGTCATCTGGGAAAAGGGTGGCTAACACGTTTTTTGGTTATTTCATAGTTATTTCATAGTTTTGATGTCTTCACTATTATTCTACAATGAAAGAAAAACCCTTGAATGAGTAGGTGTGTACAAACTTTTTACTGGTACTGTAGGTGTTGAACATTCAACATAGTTTGGAGTTTTTTTCAGTAGTCAGCAGCAATAGTTAAAATAGTAATGAATTCAATGTCTGTTCATCTAGCTACCACAGATGTAAATCTGTAGTGTAAGCCTTGAGTGTGGTTTATGTTGCTATTAAACAGGTTAGGCTTGGGATAAGAATTACAAATGGAGTGAGGAGAAAAGGGGTGAAATAAGGAGAAAGAGAAAAGGGGAGAAAGGGAGAAAAGGAACGAGCAAGGGAGCAAGCATAACAAAGACCAAATTGTCCTCTGTTGGTGTGGAAAAAAGACGCTGTTGCAATGTTAGTGATGACGTTATGGGCAGCAACTGATGAAATGATGTGATATAATGTCATTAATCAGCTCATTAATCATGATAGGCCTACACAACATACATACACCAAATAAGGAGATCAGTAGATTAGTCAACTTCTTTATTCTGGTTTATGCAACAGCATGGTACAGCTTGAGTGAATTAAAAGCCAGAGATTGAGATCACCAGGATAGAACAAAATAAATAACACTAATAAAACATCTGATCAGCTTTTGTGCAACTTTCAGCACCCAAGGTTCACTTCACACAAAGGTTAACGCAACAGACAGAGTGGTTCTGTCGTTGCTGGTGGTTGACTAACAACTGATAGTGGTCTACTGTTATAAACTAGCTGCAGGTCTTCTACAGGAAGAAGATTTATGAAATGGAAGATGGATAAACAACATTTCTTCACTCACTGCCACCAGGTACAGATGTAGAATCTTCATTTGAGCCAGTTTGCTACAGCAGGAAAATAATCCTGCATCAACAGAAATTTTGAATTATTATGTGGATCACTGGAGGTTGGTGTGGTAATGGCTGGAGCGGAATAGGTGTGGAATGGTATCAAATACATCAGACATGGTTTCCATGTGTTTGATGCCATTCATCCCCTCAGCAGCCTCCACTGATGTGGATTATAATTAAAATTTACATTTTTGTAGGGGTTGATACATTTTTTGTTGAGGCAAATCAAGTCTGACATTTTAAACTGGAAATTACAAACTTTAGAAGCCTTTTTCAAACTCAAATACACTACAAGCTTGCATTTCCTGCTGTGTAAGAACAATGTCAACAACAAAAGAGTGATCAAATTAAGATCCTACATCTGTAGTAGTAGTACATTCAGCATGGTTAACAAGATAATTATAGAAAGACATCAAGGGATGGTTTCCAGGACACACACTCTACATTGAGCATGCTTAAGTCCATGGCTAGGCTTAGTCTGTGTTCAGGAAACCAGCCCTAGGTATTTTACACGGTATACAGTATTATATTGTGGCCTACATATATATTCCTTTTCTCAAATCCACTCAAGTACTACAGTATATATTTACAAATACATCATATTATTAACAGTCTACTGATAAACTAAAGACTAGGCCAAAGTCACTGTACAATTATGCTGTCATCAGAAAACACATCACAAAACTTTACACACAGACAAAACAGTATTTGGCTATCTACTTTCTATCTGTTTTGTTTGATTCCAAACTGATAAGAATCCAGTGAGAACCTGATTACAGCAATATCCACAGTGTAGACCAGTGAAGTAGTCAACACACTAAACCTCGAGTCAGAGTCGAGTCCAAAGTCCCTAGTGTTAAAGTCCTAGTTCTTTATACTTGAGTCAAGAGTCCCTTGGTAGTGCTAAAGCTGTGGTCCAACCATTTTAAAATCTAAATTCTGTTACATTGTTGCACATTGTAAGGATATCTACATATTACAGCACTCTAACATTTGCTGTTGTAGCTACTATGTTAAATCATGCAACAAAGAGATTTTCTGACAACAAAGTCACTACTGATCGAGTCCAAGTCCGAGTGCTCACTGGTCGAGTCCGAGTCGAGTCATAAGTCATGACAATCGTGACTCGAGTCCAAGTCAAGTCCGAGTCCTGGGACCTTATTTATCAATATTGCTTAGAAATTATTATAAAATACTACTTACGAAGGGAATTCAGAATGTTTAATAAGCTAGGCGTATGTCGCACGTCACTAATTCACAGGAGAGGCATTTTAACAAAAACATTTTTTATCAAAATGTGTTTTTTAGCAGAAATGCCTTCTGGAACATGTGAACTTTCATGTGCCTAGCTACAAACCAAACGGAAAAGACATGCTGCTGTGAAGTGTTCATCCATGTACAAGTCTAGCTACATTTTCAGATATTATACATTTCTAATTTTGTCAGAAAGTCGTTTTCATTGCAAGTTAAAGCATACTGTTAGTTAGCTAGATCACTAGCTAACATTACGTGTATGATCTGTGTAGTAATATTATTAGGATCTCAGAAATCCATTTGCATTGCTAGTTGTAGCCTAATGTTAGCTAGCTAGCTTTGAACCTAGTTTGTTTGCTTTAGCTACCTGCAGATTCATACTCTAGCATTTTATGCATAGTGGCAAGCTATGGCAATCCATTTGTACTGTAGCTATGGGTTGGGAATATAGTTAATTGTTTAGCTCGGTAGCTACATGTCTAAACAAGACTCCACTTCGCAAGAGAATGATTACTAGACCCATCAAGTTAGCCAGGTGTGTCTGAGGTTGATTATGGCCATTTATTGTATTTCAGGAACATGTGTACATGTATAGACAATAGTGACCCGTACAAATAACTAGATGTGGTTGGGGGTGGTTGTAGCATTTCTTTCACATGACCCATCAATGTAGACAAGTGTCTGGGTAAGCATCATCTAATTATAAATAGTTTTTATCTGGCCACTTTCAAAGTCAGAAAATAGGATATAGGCCAAAGAGTAGATAAAGTGGATTTTTACCTTTAGGTTTTCCTTATTGTAAAGAGATGGGTGGGGCTAAGAGGGTGTGAATGATGCGGAATAGGTGTAGACAAAGAGCTCTCCAGTAGGTGTACCATGTACAAAAACATTCAAGGGCCCTTTCCTCAAAAGTGGGGTTACAAGTTTATCAACTTTCAAAGCAGAATTACTTTCCCATTGTTCCTCAACTGCAGTGTATGGCTGATGTACCCTTTTGTAGCTCTGAGTCTCTACTTTATTCCAATTTAAAAGTAAAAATAAAAATGTCATGTTGCTACTAGAACCGAATCAAGCCGGTGGGTCACATATGGTCAAAATAATGTCTTTAAAGCCTGTGGGGAATATACAACGCAGTACCATGAAATATAACCTACAACGGGCAAACAAAAAAAGCTACGAAAAAAAATTACTTTTCCGAGACTGAAATAGAGGTGCCTAGTGTCAGAGATTGAGTACAAACAAAATGTTTTACTTTGCTCACTCAGTTGTGGTTACCTGTACAAATTAAAACATAGCTACAAAGAGAGGACCATTAGGACAATTCAAGTCGCTTTAGCAATGGTAAATATACTTAAAATGAGTAGCTAGACAACTCACTAAAATGCCATCCATCCTCAACAGCACCCTCCTGTAGGCATATACAGTGCCTTGCAAAAGTATTCATCCCCCTTGGCGTTTTTCCTATTTTGTTGCATTACAACCTGTAATTTAAATGGATATTTATTTGGGTTTAATGTAATGGACATACACAAAATAGTTTAAATAGGTGAAGGAAATGGAAAAAATTACTTGTTTAAAAAAAGTCAACAACAACAAAAAAATACGGAAAAGTGGTGCGTGCCAATGTATTCAGCTCTTTGCTATGAAGCCCCTAAACAAGATCTGGTGCAACCAATTACTTTCGGGAGTCACATAATTAGTTAAATAAAGTCCACCTGTGTGCAATCTAAATGTCACATGATCTGTCACATGATCTCAGTATATATACACCTGTTCTGAATGGCCCCAGAGTCAGCAACACCACGAAGCAAGGGGCACCTCCAAGCAAGCGGCACGGAGCTCTCCAAACAGGTCAGGGACAAAGTTGTGGAGAAGTACAGATCAGGGTTGGGTTGTAAAAAAATATCAGAAACTTTGAACATCCCACGGAGCACCATTAAATCCATTATTTAAAAATGTAAAGAATATGGCACCACAACAAACCTGCCAAGAGAGGGCCGCCCACCAAGAAATACGGACCAGGCAAGGCGGGCATTAATCAGAGAGGCAACAAAGAGACAAAGAGAGAAAGATAACTCTTAAGGAGCTGCAAAGCTCCACAGCGGAGATTGGAGTATCTGTCCATAGGACCACTTTAAGCCATACAATCCACAGAGCTGGGCTTTACAGAAGTGTAGCCAGAAAAAAGCCATTGCTTAAAGAAAAAAATAAGCAAACACGTTTGGTGTTCGCCAAAAGGTATGTGGGAGACTCCCCAAACATATGGAAGAAGGTACTGTGGACAGATGAGACTAAAATTGAGCTTTTTAGACATAAAGGAAAACACTATTTCTGGCGCAAACCCAACACCTCTCATCACCCTGAGAACACCATCCCCACAGTGAAGCATGGGGGTATCAGCATCATGCTGTGGGGATGTTTTTCATCGGCAGGGACTGGGAAACTGGTCAGAATTTAAGAAATGATGGATGGCACTAAATACTGGGAAATTCTTGAGAGAAACCTGTTTCAGTCTTCCAGAGATTTGAGACTGGGACAGCGGTTCACCTTCCAACAGGACAATGACCCTAGGCATACTACTAAAGCAACACTCAAATGGTTTAAGGGGAAACATTTAAATGTCTTGGAATGGCCTAGTCAAAGCCCAGACCTCAATCCAATTGAGAATCTGTGGTATGACTATTAGATTGCTGAACACCAGAGGAACCCATCCAACTTGGAGGAGCTGAAGCAGTTATGCCTTGAAGAACGGGCAAAATCCCAGTGGCTAGATGTGCCAAGCTTATAGAGACATACCCCAAGAGACTTGCAGCTGTAATTGCTGCAAAAGGTGGCTTTTCAAAGTATTGACTTTGGGGGGGATGAAAAGTTATGCATGCTCAAGTTCTGTTTGTTTCACAATAAAAAATATTTTGCATCTTCAAAGTGGTAGGCATGTTGTGTAAATCAAATGATGCCATCCCCTAAAAAAACAATTTTAATTCCAGCTTGTAAGGCAACACAATAGGAAAAATGCCAAGGGGGGTGAATACTTTCGCAAGCAACTGTGCCATTGCCGTTCTGCAGAATGAACGTGTCGTGCTTTCCACATGGCCACCCTGCCACCACATTCAACAACTTATTTTGCGTATTATTTTATTATCACCCGCAGATGAGTGGAAGCCTTTTCTGTTCACACGCTGGCTGAGGCGGCATAGTTTAACTCGTTTTGGGATGGTTCTTTTATGGCGATGTAGGTGCCATCCATTGCTCCGTTCATTGTTGGGAATGCTGATGGGCAAAGAAACCCCTATTGACTTCAACCTGTTGTGCGATGGTGTATGGACATTTTATGTAACTGGTCGTTTTGCTGATGACTGCATCCAAAACATAGGCTCATCAAGGGCTGTGAGATGCTGATCGGCAAGCTCACACTGAAAAGTTCCCGTTGGCAAAAACCAGAGGGTGGATAGCACTTGCATGTGCACCGGAATAGCATGTGTGTGTGCCTTTCTAAAGCAGGTCTTAAATAAAAATCCAATAAGATTGGTTTTGGGAAACGATATCTGATGAGCCAATCTGTACTTTCTGCAAAAAAGTCCCACCGATCTCTAAAAACGCACTCTGCGAAATGCAGCGTGCCGAAAGAGCAAGCTCAGCTGTCTCTCGTTCGATTTCCCATCTGTCTTTTATAGTATTTCACCTGCGCCTCTAATTTAACAAATGACTGTAGCCTACTTTATATGAATTATTATCATAACAGATGCTCTGACATGGTCCAATTATACAGTACCAGTCAAAAGTTTGGACACACCTACTCATTCAAGGGTTTTTCTTTATTTTGACTATTTTCTACATTGTAGAATAATAGTGAAGACATCAAAACTATGAAATAACACATATGGAATCACATAGCAACCCAAAAAGTGTTAAACAAATCGAAATACATTTTATATTTTATATTCTTCAAAGTAGCCACCCTTTGCACTGATGACAGCTTTGCACACTCTTGGCATTCTCTCAACCAGCATCATGAGGAATGCTTTTCCACCACTCTTGAAGGAGTTTCCACATATGCTGAGCACTTGTTGGCTGCTTTTCCTTCACTTTGCTGTCCAACTCATCCCAAACCATCTCAATTTGTTTGAGGTTGGTGATTGTGGAGGCCAGGTCATCTGATGCAGCACTCCATCACTCTCCTTGGTCTAATAGCCTGTACACAGCCTGGAGGTGTGCTTTGGGTCATTGTCCTAAGTCCAAACCAGATGGGATGGCGTATCATTGCAGAATGTGGTAGCCATATTGGTAAAAAAAAATCTGTGTAACCACCCCCACACCTCCTCCTCCATGCTTCACACATGTGGAGATCATCCTTTCACCTACTCTGTGTCTCACAAAGACACAGCGGTTGGAACCAAACATCTCACATTTGGACACATCAGACCAAAGGACAGATTTCCACCGGGCTAATGTCCATTGCTCGTGTTTCTTGGCCCAAGCAAGTCTCTTCTTCTTATTTGTGTCCTTTAGTAGTAGTTTCTTGTTTCTTTGCAGCAATTCGACCATGATGTCCTGATTCACGCAGTTTCCTCTGAACAGTTGATGTTGAGATCTGTCTGTTACTTGAACTCTGTGAAGCCTTGATTTGGGCTGCAATCTGAGTTGCAGTTAACTCTAATGAACTTGTCCTCTGTAGCAGAGGTAACTGCAGCAGAGGTCCTCCTTTCCTGTGGCGGTCCTCATGAAAGCCAGTTTCATCATGCTAGATGGTTTTTGCGACTACCCAATTTTCCGTATTGACAGACCATCATGTCTTAAAGTAATGATAGGCTGTTTCCCTTTGTTATTTTAGCTGTTCTTGCCCTAATATGTACTTGGTCTTTTACCAAATAGGGCTATCTTCTGTATACCACCCCTACCTTGTCACAACACAACTGATTGGCTCAAACACATTAAGGAAAGAAATTACACAAATTAACAAGGCCCACCTGTTAATTGAAATTCATTCCAGGTGACTACCTCATGAAGCTGGTTGAGAGAATACCAAGTGTGTGCAAAGCTGTCATCATGGCAAAGTGTGGCTACTTTGAAGAATCTCAAATATATTTTGATTTGTTTAACATTTTTTTGCTTACTACATGATTCCATATGTGTTATTTCATAGTTTTGATGTCTTTACTGTTATTCTACAATGTAGAAAATAGTAAAAATAAAGATTCACAATAGAATACAATTAAATCGAAAAATGATTTAATTATTACTCTCACAATTTCACACATTTTCAACATACAGAATATTTTCCCCATTCTATGCTTGACAAGCAGTTCCCTTATTCCGCCACTTTGCACTGTGCCTATGCATCGTTATAGCTGTGCATAAATGTCTGCACGCTCTCAAGCAAAGTTCATAGTGATAAATCTTACACTTTGCATGGAAATGATCCCACACATGGTTTACCCACAAATTTGATAAAATGAGGCCCCCGGACTCTAGTACTACAACACTGGTATAGCCTTCATGTGCAGTCTTAAGGCGCTGTGGTTATCCCTGATTTAAGGCTAACGCTTATCCTAGCTTTGGTCCTCTCTACAGTAGAGCCACACAGACAGACCTCTAGGCTATTTCATACAGTAAAAAACACTACTGAACCTCCAAACCAGTGGAGGCTGCTGAGGGGAGGACTGCTCATAATAATGACTGGAACAGAGCGAATGGAATCAAACACATGGAAACCATGTTTGATGTATTTGATACCATTCTGCTCCAGCCATTACCAAGAGGCCGTCCTCCCCAATCAAGGTGCCAACTGCCTCCTGTGCGCCAAACACATCTGAGACCTAGGACCATGATCAACCAGAACAGGTTTAAAGAGTTCCAGGGTACATAAAACAAGGATTATTATGTTCAAACAGTCTCTCCCAGGACACAGTAGTCACAGTTCTACATTAGCTAAGTACATTATAAAAATTGTCAAAGACTCCAGCCACCCTAGTCATAGACTGTTCTCTCTGCTACCACACGGTACCGGAGCTCCAAGTCTAGGTCCAAGAGGCTTCTAAACAGCTTCTACCCCAAGCCAGAAGACTCCTGAACATCTAGTCAAATGGCAACCCAGACTATTTGCATCCCCCCCCCTCCACACAACTGCCACTCTCTGTTGTCATCTATGCATAGTCACATTAATTAACTCTACCTACATGTACATACTACCTCAACTAACCGGTGCTCCCGCACATTGACTCTGTACCGGCACCCCCCTGTATACATATTGTTATTTTTTTACTGCTGCTCTTTAATTACTTGTTACTTTTATCTCTTATCTGTATTTTTTTAAACTGGACTGTTGGTTTGGGGCTCGTATGTAAGCATTTTACTGTAAGGTCTACACCTGTTGTATTTGGCGCATGTGACTAATACAATTTGATTTATACAGCCCGATGGCTCTGTGCCATAACCCAATACATCTGACCATTGAAGCTTAGTCCCTAGTCCCTGTGGTTTATGTCATGATATCAATTAAGTCATAGGTCAGAGGTGACTCTTTGGTCTCTCAAAAGCATCTTACACAACACAGAGAAAGAGTAGGTGAAGAGAGACGAGAGGAAAGGAGCCCAGCGGTCTTCCCTTGTATAGCCAAAAGGTTATGCAATGGTTGAACTGAGTAGTAGCTATGGTTAGGTCAGATGTGGTAACATGGGTGGAGGTTGAGTAGTGGTTGTAGGTAGGTCAGATGTGGTAACATGGGTGGAGGTTGAGTAGTGGTTGTAGGTAGGTCAGATGTGGTAACTTGGGTGGAGGTTGAGTAATGGTTGTAGGTAGGTCAGATGTGGTAACTTGGGTGGAGGTTGAGTAGTGGTTGTAGGTAGTTCAGATGTGGTAACTTGGGTGGAGGTTGAGTAATGGTTGTAGGTAGGTCAGATGTGGTAACTTGGGTGGAGGTTGAGTAGTGGTTGTAGGTAGGTCAGATGTGGTAACTTGGGTGGAGGTTGAGTAATGGTTGTAGGTAGGTCAGATGTGGTAACTTGGGTGGAGGTTCAGTAATGGTTGTAGGTAGGTCAGATGTGGTAACTTGGGTGGAGGTTGAGTAGTGGTTGTAGGTAGGTCAGATGTGGTAACTTGGGTGGAGGTTCAGTAATGGTTGTAGGTAGGTCAGATGTGGTAACTTGGGTGGAGGTTGAGTAGTGGTTGTAGGTAAGTCACATGTATCCGTTGTGCCTGGTGGCTGCTGGTGAGGGTACACTGGGTGCTGCTCGTGAGCTCACTCTTCCTCCTCCCTCAGTATAGCCGCTTCTCATAACTACAGGAAGACAACACACAGAGACAACTGTCAGGAATACAAGTCAAGCTTAATTGAAACTCATATTACACTACATAAACTAGATTGAGGGTTTTAAGAAATTGGTAGAGCTTTAAAAATTCACGACCTTGACTTTTGGGTCTTCCTGAAAACAAAAAGGGACCAACAGAGAAAATTGCAGTAGGAAAAGAGTTAGAGTTGTGAGCACAGGGAGAATATACTTACATGGCACAAAAGAATATCTATGATGAGAGCATGAGTCAGAGAAAGAGAGAAGACAGACATTGTGATGTTTAGCTTGCTTCAGTGTTATTGTTTAGCTCAGGGGTAGGCAATTCTATCCACAAATGGTCAGAGTGGGTGCAGGATTCTGCCCCAGCTAAAGCCATGACACATCCAAAACAATAAATCAACCAATCATAGTCAAAAGTGAATTACTTGCATCTGCTGTTACTGCTTTGGCTGGAGTGAAAGCCTGCACCCACAATGGACCTCGTATGGTATGACTGCCAATCCCCGGTTTAAGTAGCAACTCCTAAACAACATATAGTAAAGGAGATATGGATGCCACTGGTGAGAACAAACACACTCACTCACACACTACCACCCAGGCCAGAGATAAAGGACATCGGACACAGAACATGGGACACAACAGGACAGGTTAGTCGATCACAGAGGAGAGGACCACAGGATCTACAACGAATACCAGGATGTGTAACGATGCCAGAGCCAGGCAGGGGCAAACTTACGAGTGGAGCCCGTGTACTCCCCCCTCAACCTGAGCTGACATAGTCCTCTTCTCAAACTTCAGCTCCCCAGAGTACATCATGGACCTGAAATAACATACAACAATACAATTCTATCACAACAATGGAACAAAGAGACACAGATCATATCAAAGTGGAATACAATAACACAATCTAACATCTGTTCTGACTTACCGCAGTATGCAGAGGCTCTTGGCTCCGATGTCTTGGCAGCCATGTTGTATGCCAGCGATGAGGTAGGGGGCAAACTTATGGATAGAACCTTTATCCTGAACCGACCCTGACACACCCTGAGCCACCTTCACCTTGTCCCCCTCACTGTCGAGATAAACACACAATCACAAATCACTGCAAATAGACACATACACACCTTCTCCCCCTCACACCTCTGGCCTTTGCCCTATTACTGGAAATACACAAGACACACCGTGTCTCTCTTTCTACCTGAAGTAGCGTTTCTGACTGCTGCTGTTCTTCTCCATGGCGTCCAGGGAGCCCATCCCGCGGTACTTCTTCAGCCGCACGCCATCTGAGAAGAAATACTCCCCCGGGGCCTCTGTGGTTGCTGCGAGCAATGACCCCATCATCACTGAGGGCACAGAAGTCAGAGGTGGAAGGAGGTAAAAGTCAGACCATCGATAGTATGGTGTAGATTTTCCTGTTTGTGGGAAAAGGCTAATAATAATGCTTGGTGGGTTCAACACACACACACAAATACACACCTGTGGATGCCCCAAGAGCGAGAGCTTTTACCACATGTCCAACGGTCTGGATGCCTCCGTCTGCGATGACGGGCACACCGAAGCGCCTGGCATACTCTGCCACCTTGTACACTGATGTGCCCTGGGGACGTCCACACGCCATCACTGGCACACAACACAAACATAACACAAAGCATCATGTCAGCAACGTGTCAGCAATTTGACAACAAATAGTTTGTCTATTTAACTAAACATTTGGCAAACTGTACACTCTCCTCCCTCCTCATTTGCTGTTCTTCCCCTGTCTTTCGTTACCTTCCTGGGTGATGCAGATGGAGCCGCAGCCCATCCCCACCCGCAGAGCGTCCACACCCGCATCGATCAGATTCTTAGCCTGGGCTGCAGTCACCACTACACACACACAGAGAGAGAGACAGAGATACAGAGAGAGAATGTAAATTGAGAATGGGGAAGAAAGAAAGAAAGAAAGAAAGAAAGAAAGAAAGAAAGAAAGAAAGAAAGAAAGAAAGAAAGAAAGAAAGAAAGAAAGAAAGAAAGAAAGAAAGAAAGAAAGAAAGAAAGAAAGAAAGAAAGTGTGTGAGATTAACGTGAAAGAGACATTGCTAGAGAAGGTAGAGGAGACTCACCGTTTCCTCCCACCACCTGTAGTTCAGGGTATTTCTGTTTAATGTAGTTGATCATGTTGATCTGATAGACAGAGTTCCCCTGGGAGGAGTCCTACAGCAGTAAACAGACAGGGGTTAGAGAGGAGTGGAACCCAAAGATAAGACAAGTAACCAAAAATACAATATAAACAACTCAGCCTCTTCCCCAGACCCACCAGCACTACCACGTCAACCCCAGCCTGCATCAACAGGTCCAGTCTGCATTTGTCCTCCTCTCTGGTTCCGATGGCCGCTCCACACAGCAGCTGTTTCCTGGAGTCTTTAGAGGCAAGTGGGTAGTCTCGGTTCTTCTTCAGGTCTGTCCTGGCGATGATGGCAACTAGCTCATCACTGTCATTCACTATGGGCAGTTTACCTGAGAGAGACAGAAGTTCCAAACAAAGACTAATCTTTTGTCATGTCCTATCTAACTAAAGTGTCACTACAGGACATTTTGTGTCACTACCATACAGTACCTTTCTTGCTGCGCTGCAGGATGTCGTTGGCCTCTTTCAGTGTGACGCCAGCTGGTGCAACCACTAAATCTTCCCTCTTTGTCATAGCCTGCGAGAATCATCCATTAATGTAAACCTCACAGGAATAGTATTCAATTCTACAAGAAATAGACTCATCCAGTTTACAATGTATGTTTTGATAATAAATTGTCAATATATTGGACGTGTACAAACAAGCATGTCATCCACACACACACCTCTTCCAGGGGTCTGTCATGGTCTTTCTCTGAGAGGAAGTCAATGTCTCGGGAGGTGACGATGCCCACCAGCTTGCTGCCCATCTTGCCTGTCTCGGTGACAGGGATGCCAGAGAAGCCGTGGCGGACCTTTGCTTCGAATACGTCTCCCACAGTGTGGCGAGGACTCATCACCACTGGGTCTGTGATGAAACCCTGCTCAAATTTCTGACCACAAATAAATAAACATCATTCAGCGAATGTACTTTTGTATTTATTAAACCAGCGAGTTTAAGTGTATTCATGTACTGTTTCAAGGACAGCTTTTTTCCATCTACGTAACATTGCAAAAATCAGAAACTTTCTGTCCAAAAATGACGCAGAAAAATTAATCCATGCTTTTGTTACTTCTAGGCTGGACTACTGCAATGCTCTACTTTCCGGCTACCCGGATAAAGCACTAAACAAACTTCAGTTAGTGCTAAATACGGCTGCTAGAATCCTGACTAGAACCAAAAAAATTGATCATGTTACTCCAGTGCTAGCCTCCCTACACTGGCTTCCTGTTAAGGCAAGGGCTGATTTCAAGGTTTTACTGCTAACCTACAAAGCATTACATTGGCTTGCTCCTACCTATCTTTCCGATTTGGTCCTGCCGTACATACCTACACGTACGCTACGGTCACAAGACGCAGGCCTCCTAATTGTCCCTAGAATTTCTAAGCAAACGGCTGGAGGTAGGGCTTTCTCCTATAGAGCTCCATTTTTATGGAATGGTCTGCCTACCCATGTGAGAGACGCAGACTCAGTCTCAACCTTTAAGTCTTTACTGAAGACTTATCTCTTCAGTAGGTCCTATGATTAAGTGTAGTCTGGCCCAGGGGTGTGAAGGTGAACGGAAAGGCTGGAGCAACGAACCGCCCTTGCTGTCTCTGCCTTGCCGGTTCCCCTCTTTCCACTGGGATTCTCTGCCTCTAACCCTATTACAGGGGCTGAGTCACTGACTTACTGGTGTTCTTCCATGCCGTCCATGGGAGGGGTGCGTCACTTGAGTGGGTTGAGTCACTGACGTGGTCTTCCTGTCTGGGTTGGCGCCCCCCTTTGGGTTGTGCCATGGCGGAGATTTTGTGGGCTATACTCGGCCTTGTCTTCGGACGGTAAGTTGGTGGTTGTAGACATCCCTCTAGTGGTGTGGGGGCTGTGCTTTGGCAAAGTGGGTGGGGTTATATCCTGCCTGTTTGGCCCTGTCCGGGGGTATCATCGGACGGGGCCACAGTGTCTTCTGATCCCTCCTGTCTCAGCCTCCAGTATTTATGCTGCAGTAGTTTATGTGCCGGGGGGCTAGGGTCAGTCTGTTTCATCTGGAGTATTCTCTTGTCTTATCCGGTGTCCTGTGTGAATTTAAATATGCTCTCTCTAATTCTCTCTCTCTTTCTCTCTTTCTTTCTTTCTCTCGGAGGACCTGAGCCCTAGGACCATGCCTCGGGACTTCCTGGCATGATGACTCCTTGCTGTCCCCAGTCCACCTGGCCATGCTGCTGCTCCAGTTTCAACTGTTCTGCCTGCGGCCACGGAACCCTGACCTGTTCACCGGACGTGCTTGTTGCACCCTCGACAACTACAATGATTATTATTATTTGACCATGCTGGTCATTTATGAACATTTTAACATCTTGACCATGTTCTGTTATAATATCCACCCGGCACAGCCAGAAGAGGACTGGCCACCCCTCATAGCCTGGTTCCTCTCTAGGTTTCTTCCTAGGTTTTTGGCCTTTCTAGGGAGTTTTTCCTAGGGAGTTTTTCCTAGCCACCGTGCCTCTTTCACATGCATTGCTTGCTGTTTGGGGTTTTAGGCTGGGTTTCTGTACAGCACTTTGAGATTTCAGCTGATATACGAAGGGCTATATAAATAAATTTGATTTGATTTGATTTGATTTGATTTTGATTACTGTTTGTTACATTGTCAAATGACGTTGTGACATGAGACTTTATACTGTTGATATAACGGTCTATCAATATACTGTATATCATCATGTTGTCCAACCGCTAGCCACCATCTTACCTTAACCAAGCGGACCTCGTTGGCCTGGAACTCTGGAGTACAGTTATGGTGCATGATCCCGATCCCACCCATGAGCTATAACACACAGAGCACTGACCAATCAGGGTTAGCCGAACAAGACATTTGTCCAATCAGACTTCAATATGCGTCAAACAGAGTCCATGTATTACAAGACATATATTTTATTTTTATTTATGGAAATACATAAAAACTCATTACCACAACCAAAAATACCACTAGTAAATTAAGTTTTACAACAGATTTGTGGTCTTGTCTTATTGCTGTTGGCTGGCTGAGGAGGTGAGGAGTGGCTCTATACTCACAGCCATAGCAATGGCCATGGAGGACTCAGTGACTGTATCCATGGGAGATGAGATGATAGGAGTCTTCAGGGTGATCTTCCTGGTCAGAGCTGAGGTCAGGTCCTAGAAACAGGTAGAGGAGGAAATAGATAATTATCACATTGCAGTGATCTGAGAAGAAAAACTTAACTACATAAATAATGACACCCTGTCACCAAATACCTGTGACTGTAAGGCAAGACCAATCTGAACATGCAATACCCCCTCATTGCCATTAGGTGGCACCATGGACATCAGCTGTCCCTGCTCAGTCCTGTATGTACAGCCATGTACAACAGGAGGCATACCTTTCTGCCAGTAGAGAACAAACAAGCTAAAAACACCAGCACCTGTAGCCTACTAAAGCAATTACACCGGGCATGACTCTGACTCTCAGCCATGAGGGACTGGTGTTGCCATTCTCCGTGTTGTTGTCGAGTGAAGTGGTCTGGCTGGCTGTGTTACCAGCAGAGTGTGTGTGTGTGTGTGTGTGTGTGTGTGTGTGTGTGTGTGTGTGTGTGTGTGTGTGTGTGTGTGTGTGTGTGTGTGTGTGTACACACGTTATTCAATTGAGAGGAACATAAAGCAGCCTCCTATCCTCCTCAGGGAGGCAGAGAGGACCACAGGAGAGGAGTGGCTGCACACACACACAGGGCTATACTGGGCTGTGTATGTATGGGTATGACATCATATGCCAGAAAACAGCAATGGAGTTGACTAAAGCAGTAGCATGGCTATGATAATGTAGCTTCTGTTGTTAATTAGCAAATAAAAGGTTAACCAAACACACTGGATACTCACCACTTCATCAGAAATAAAGTCTATGAAACCAGGCAGAATCAGGAAATCACTGTAGGGGGGAGACAAAAAAATGTACAGAGAGAGAATATTGTGTGGTCTACGATCACTGGCATATCATGTTGTCCTGAAAGGTGGATACACATCATTCTGCCAAACAGTGAGGGAACTGTTGTGTGAACACTTCCCACCTCTTGCATCCCAGCACCAGTCCCCTGACCCCTGGCCAGCACAGAGTCACATCCCTACACCCTCAACCACTTTGCATATCACACACCCTCACACAGACTGGAAATAAAGCCTCTTTCTAATCCTCCCACTGTACTAGATGTGAGGATATGATGTTCTCTCTGCGTAAATCTCCATTAGGACTGATAACACAAGCCTAATATACTCATTCTAATTTGAAAATAAACAAATTCCTCTTATGTAAGGCATAATGATGATTATTCTACTGGTCTGGTCTCACCATATCATCACAGCAGTCAATGAGTGTTTTTACTCTGTCAGTATCACACTAACACTTATAAGGTCTTAGTGAACGAAAGGTCGAAGTGGGTCTCTGCTGAGAGAGGATTTGTTATATCTATGATACATTAGTGTGGTCATTAAGATAATACACCAGCCATATCCGCACATATTCAGCCATCTATGAGATGTTTCATATTTAGGTGGAGGAGCACATGTCTACTAGTATCAGAACTAGGCCTACTACATATCATACTCATTTGAGTGTCCCGGATGTACTGTATGTTTACTATGCTGATCTATGAGACCAGGCTGAGTCACTCTCTGTCATACACTTTCAATTGGAAACATTTCAGGAATTTCAATCAAGATCATTGGAAATGCTCCTCTGTAAGTCTGGTAGAATGTATGAAAAAGAAATCTTACTTGTATGTGAGTCCATCCCCGATAGAGAAGAGCTGCTGAGCCGTCAGTCCATCTTCAGGCACGTACCCTGTCCCTCCACTGATCAGGTAGTCAGCCATGCTGGAACACACACACGCAGTATATATACTGTACATGTGTGTATATATAAACTCAGCAAAAAAGAAACATCCTCTCACTGTCAACTGCGTTTATTTTCAGCAAACTTAACATGTGTAAATATTTGTATGAACATAAGATTCAACAACTGAGACATAAACTGAACAAGTTCCACAGACATGTGACTAACATAAATTGAATAATGTGTCCCTGAACAAAGGGGGGGGGGTCAAAATCAAAAGTAACAGTCAGTATCTGGTGTGTCCACCAGCTGCATTAAGTACTGCAGTGCATCTCCTCCTCATGGACTGCACCAGATTTGCCAGTTCTTGCTGTGAGATGTTACCCCTCTCTTCCACCAAGGCACCTGCAAGTTCGCTGACATTTCTGGGGGTAATGGCCCTAGCCCTCACCCTCCAATCCAACAGGTCCGAGACGTGCTCAATGGGATTGAGATCCGGGCTCTTCGCTGGCCATGGCAGAACACTGACATTCCTGTCTTGCAGGAAATCACGAACAGAACGAGCAGTATGGCTGGTGGCATTGTCATGCTGGAGGGTCATGTCAGGATGAGCCTGCAGGAAGGGTACCACATGAGGGAGGAGGATGTCTTCCCTCTAACGCACAGCGTTGAGATTACCTGCAATGACAACAAGCTCAGACCGATGATGCTGTGACACACTGCCCCAGACCATGACAGACCCTCCACCTCCAAATCGATTTTTCTCCAGAGTACAGGCCTCGGTGTAACGCTCATTCCTTCGACGATAAACGATCTGACCATCACCCCTGGTGAGACAAAACCGTGACTCGTCAGTGAAGAGCACTTTTTGCCAGTCCTGTCTGGTCCAGCGACGTTGGGTTTGTGTCCATAGGCGACATTGTTGCCGGTGATGTCTGGTGAGGACCTGCCTTACAACAGGCCTACAAGCCCTCAGTTCAGCCTCTCTCAGCCTACTGCGGACAGTCTGAGCACTGATGGAGGGATTGTGCGTTCCTGGTGTAACTCGGGCAGTTGTTGTTGCCATCCTGTACCTGTCCCACAGGTGTGATGTTCGGATGTACTGATCCTGTGCAGGTGTTGTTACATGTGGCCTGCCACTGCGAGGATGATCAGCTGTCCGTCCTGTCTCCCTGTAGCGCTGTCTTATGCGTCTCACAGTACTGACATTGCAATTTATTGCCCTGGCCACATCTGCAGTCCTCATGCCTCCTTGCAGCATGCCTAAGACACATTCATGCAGATGAGCAGGGACCCTGGGCATCTTTCTTTTGGTGTTTTTCAATTGAGTCAGTAGAAAGGCCTCTTTAGTGTCCTAAGTTTTCATAACTGTGACCTTAATTGCCTGCCGTCTGTAAGCTGTTAGTGTCTTAACAACCGTTCCACAGATGCATGTTCATTAATTATTTATGGTTCATTGAACAAGCATGGGAAACAGTGTTTAAACCCTTTACAATGAAGATCTGTTTAGTTATTTGTATTTTTATGAATTATCTTTGAAAGACAGGGTCCTGAAAAAGGGACGTTTCTTTTTTTTGCTGAGTTTATATATATCACACACAGTGAATTCGGAAAGTATTCAGACACCTTGACTTTTTCCGTATTCACCTCAATCTACACACAATACCCCATAATGACAAAGCAAAAATGTTTTCAGAAATGATTGCCCCCCAAAAATGTAAAAATGAAATCACATTTACTCAGTACTTTGTTGAAGCACCTTTGGCAGCAATTACAGCCTCGAGTCTTCGTGGGTATGGCGCTACAAGTTTGGCACACCTGTATTTGGGAAGTTTCTCCTATTCTTCTCTGCAGATCCACTCAAGCTCTGTAAGTTTGGATGAGGATTGCCGTTGCACAACTATTTTCAGGTCTCTCCAGATGTTTGATCGGGTTCAAGTCCGGGCTCTGGCTGGGCTACTCAAGGACATTCAGAGACTTGTCCCGAAGCCACTCCTGCGTTGTCTTGGCTGTGTGCTTTGGGTCGTTGTCCTGTTGGAAGGTAAACCTTCACCCCAGTCTGAGGTCCTGAGCACTCTGGAGCAGGTTTTTCACCACTTTGCTCCTTTCATCTTTCCCTCGATACTGACTAGTCTCCCAGTCCCTGCCACTGAAAAACCACTGCATGATGCTGCCACCACCATGCTTCACTGTAGGGATGGTGCCAGGTTTCCTTCAGACGTGATGCTTGGCATTCAGACCAAAGAGTTCAATCTTGGTTTCATCAGACCAGAGAACTTTGTTTCTCATGGTCTGAGAGTCCTTTAGGTGCCTTTTGGCAAACTCCAAGTGGGCTGTCATGTGCCTTTTACTGAGGAGTGGCTTCCGTCTGGCCACTCTACCATAATGTCCTGATTGGTGGAGTGCTGCAGAGAGGGTTGAGCTTCTGGAAGGTTCTCCCATCTCCACAGAAGACCTCTGGAGCTCTGTCAGAGTGACCATCGGGTTCTTGGTCACCTCCCTGACCTCCCGTTTGCTCAGGTTGGCCGGGTGACCAGCTTTATAAAGAGTCTTAGTGGTTCCAAACTTCTTCCATTTAAGAATGATGGAGGTCACTGTGTTCTTGGGGACCATCAATGCTGCAGAGATTTTTTGGTACCCCTCCCCAGATCTGTGCATCGACACAATCCTGTCTCGGAGCTCTACGGACAATTCCTTTGACCGCATGGCTTGATTTTTGCTCAGACATGCACTGTCAACTGTGGGACCTTATTTAGACAGATGTGTGCACATCCAAATCATGTTCAATCAATTGAATTTACCACAAGTCGGCTCCAATCAAGTTGTAGAAACATCTCAAGGATGATCAATGGAAACAGGATGCACCTGAGCTCAATTTCAATTATCATAGCAAAGGGTCTGAATACCTATGTAAGTAAGGTACCTGTTTTTTATTTGTAATACATTTGAAAAAATGTCTAAAAACCTGTTCGCTTTGTCATTATGAGGTACTGTGTGTATATTGAGGAAAAACATTTACTTCATCAATTTTAGAATAAGGCTGTAACGTAACAAAATGTGGGAAAAGTCAAGGGGTCTGAATACTTTCCGAATGTACTATATATAGACAGAACCAAGCTGACCATATATAGGGGCAAAGTTCTTCTAGACTCTAATACAGGATGTGTAGTTTTAACCCTGCAGATTAAAGGTGCACTATGCAGAAATAGCTTTGCCATTTCCTGGTTGCTAAAATTCTAAAAGTTTATCTAATTTCAGCTTATGTGACAAAACAAGCAACTGTAGAGAATCATTGTACTATTTTAACCACTGTGAAATATATTTTCCATAACCCCAAATATTGTATTTTCAGCTGTTTGTAGCTGGTGTACAAAACCAAAAGCAAAAGACGCAAAATAGAAATTTAACGGGAAGTATAGAAATAGCGCACATAGAACAGATCCACCACTTCTTAGACTTTCTTTCAATGCGAATGACAGATCTATAACTAACATTTCTAGGTGAATTTGGTAGGGTCGCCCAAAAAGCTTCATATTGCAGCTTTAAATATATAGACAAATTTAATGATGCATAATACTGTATCTCCATGTTTCACCTGCAAGGCTGTCAGTGAAAATTCAAAAGACCTCTTGGGTACAATACATGCTCCTAAGACAGTGTTATCCAGAGAGAACGTATTTCTGTAACCCACAGTTTGTTGTTTTTACATAATATAAGGAAATATACAGTTGTGGCCAAAAGTTTTGAGAATGACACAAAAATTAATTTCCACAAAGTTTTCTGCTTCAGTGTCTTTAGAAATTTTGGTCAGATGTTACTATGGAATACTGAAGTATAATTACAAGCATTTCATAAGTGTCAAAGGCTTTTACTGACAATTACATGAAGTTGATGCAAAGAGTCAATATTTGCAGTGTTGACCCTTCTTTTTCAAGACCTCTGCAATCTGCCCTGGCATGCTGTCAATTAACTTCTGGGCCACATCCTGACTGATGGCAGCCCATTCTTGCATAATCAATGCTTGGAGCTTGTCAGAATTTGTGGGTTTTTGTTTGTCCACCCATCTCTTGAGGATTGACCACAAGTTCTCAATGGGATTAAGGTCTGGGGAGTTTCCTGGCTATGGACCCAAAATATCAATGTTTTGTTCCCCGAGCTACTTAGTTATCACTTTTGCCTTATGGCAAGGGGCTCCATCATGCTGGAAAAGGCATTGTTTGTCACCAAACTGTTCCTGGATGGTTGGGAGAACTTGCTCTCGGAGGATGTGTTGGTACCATTCTTTATTCATGGCTGGGTTCTTAGGCAATATTGTGAGTGAGCCCACTCCCTTGGCTGAGAAGCAACCCCACACATGAATGGCCTCAGGATGCTTTACTGTTGGCATGACACAGGACTGATGGTAGGGTTCACCTTGTCTTCTCTGGACAAGCCTTTTTCCAGATGCCCCAAACAATCGGAAAGGGGATTCATCAGAGAAAATTACTTTACCCCAGTCCTCAGCAGTCCAATCCCTGTACCTTTTGCAGAATATCAGTCTGTCCCTGATATTTTTCCTGGAGAGAAGTGGCTTCTTTGCTGCCCTTCTTGACACCAGGTCATCCTCCAAAAGTCTTCGCCTTACTGTGCGTGCAGATGCACTCACACCTGCCTGTTGCCATTCCTGAGCAAGCTCTGTACTGGTGGTGCCCCGATCCTGCAGCTGAATCAACTTTAGGAGACGGTCCTGGCGCTTGCTGGACTTTCTTGGGCACCCTGAAGCCTTCTTCACAACAATTGAACCGCTCTCCTTGAAGTTCTTGATGATCCGATAAATGGTTGATTTAGGTGCAATCTTACTGGCAGCAATATCCTTGCCAGTGAAGCCCTTTTTGTGCAAAGCAATGATGACGGCACATGTTTCCTTGCAGGTAACCATGGTTGACAGAGGAAGAACAATGATTCCAAGCACCACCCTCCTTTTGAAGCTTCCAGTCTGTTATTCGAACTCAATCTGCATGACAGAGTGATCTCCAGCCTTGTCCTCGTCAACACTCACACTTGTGTTAACGAGAGAATCACTGACATGATGTCAGCTGGTCCTTTTGTGGCAGGGCTGAAATGCAATGGAAATGTTTTTGGGGCATTCAGTTAATTTGCATGGCAAAGAGGGACTTTGCAATTAATTGCAATTCATCTGATCACTCTTTATAACATTCTGGAGTATATGCTAATTGCCATCACACAAACTGAGGCAGCAGACTTTGTGAAAATTAACATTTGTGTCATTCTCAAAATTTTTGGCCAAGACTGTACTGTACGTATTTGTCTTTCTACAGCACCTAATGATATGAATGGATAGGGGATAACATCAAAACAACACTAATTTACCTTCAGTGTGGTTGTTTACCTTTCGATTAGATAAATAGCTTGGCTCTGTAATCTGGAAATGTTGATGAACCTACAGACTCTATAACCCTGTCAACGGAAAGTCTTTCACTCTGTGTGACGGTCAAGCAGCAGGTAAGAGGCTTTAGTTACATCACTGTCTCCTGATAGCAGCTAACTGGGATTTATAAAGCTCACTGACAACGTCAATGAAAACACCTTGACTGGCAGATGGATGTTTGGTAGTTCGTTCATATAGATGAAAGCCAGGAATTCACTAGGTCAGTGGGGTCTGGCACCTGGGGCCGAGCTAGGGCCTAGTTGTTGACTGGTGGTTAGAGCAATTGGAGTTTAGATGATGACGAATGGTATAGGTTGACCAAATGTGTTTGTTACCTGTGTGCGTGTGTCTGGCTTACCTTTCAGGTTCGTATCCGGCTTGGATGCGTGTGGCACTGTATCTCTGCGCGGCCGTCTCGTGCCCGTGGCCGTGAGGGTTGGTGTGCGTGTAGGTTCCACGGAGGTTGGAGTTGGGGTGTGTGTGTTCCCCTTCACGGGGCGAGAGGCGCGGCCTGGCAGGCTCAGTGTCACCAACTATACGGCGGTAGTCGATCTGGTAGGTGTCTTGCTCAAGCTCACCAAACCGGTCGTAGCCTTGACCCTCCATCTCTGAGAAATCCAGGGCTAAGGCCTCCACGGTCGTCGTCTCACACACACAGACCTGACTGACCCCTTTCACACACACACACACACACACACACAACCTGACTGACCTCTCACACACATACACAACCAATGCCTCTGACACACTTGAGGCCTCTATCAAGTCTCACATGCACATTCAATGCCTTACAATTACAATGCCTCATTCACACACACCTGGCATATCACGGACACCTGCACACCCAACGCCACTAGAACAGACTTCCCCAGAGTGTGTTCTTTCTCCAACACACTGCTGACATGAGTGGTCTGTGTCCATTCACTGCCACAGTCGTTATCAGAAATACACAGACACACTGTCTCACAACTGTGTGTCAATCAAATAGCCCTCCTCTAAATCCTCCTGTCTCTGTCTTTGGGGTGTTCTCCTGTCTCTCTGCAGATACAGTCTATGGGAGATAAGGCCTAAAAGTGGGAGCTCTGGTGTTCCTGAGACTGATGTACAGAAAGATGGAGAACTACCTCTCTCTTCGTTAGACAGAAGTAGGGAGGGAGGGTCACGCTGCAGGCTCAGGAGTCCTCTGAGGAGGATACAGTTGCAGTGAGCTGAAGTCCTAGGTCCTGGGTGAGGCTGAGTGAGTGTCCCCTGGATGTCCTCCGGTCTCAGGCAGGGTGGTGAGTCCCAAAAGGGAGAGGGAGCTGGGAGGGTAGATCAGCCCCCCTAAGGCCTGGAGAGCTTTGGGAGCTGAGCTAGTGGAAATGTGAGAGCAGTTTGTTCCTGAGACTACCAGCCTATTTTTCCTCCTCTCCTGGCTTAGCTCTGTTTGTGACAGTAGTAGACGTCAGTTCTACAAAGAGGATTGGAGGAATTAAAGCAGGAGGGGCAACTGGCTGGAGAGAGAGATGAGAGAGGGAGTGAGAGTTCAGTGATAGAGAAGGGGTGGAGGGAAGGGTTGGGGGTGGAGAGCTGTAAAACACACTTTCCCAGTATCTCCATGGTGAGGATTGTGTGTTATTAGTCTCAGACTGTATTTTGTAGGCAGGTTACATAAATGTAACTCTGTGCTCTGCTGAAACCATTGACTGAGGGGAGAGTGACTGGGTTGATAGGGCCATTTTCATGAACATCATCTGCAGATGATTAGTGCTTGTGACAGTTGCTGAGGGATTGGACCAGCAAAGCCTATTTAATACTCACTTACAGTCTCTTTCTCTCCCATTCTCTTTCTTTCTCCAGTATACTCTCTATCTGCCCTCTACTGGTAGCCCCTGAAGCCACTCTCCTCTAATCCCATTGACCATATTGAAAAAAAAAGTATTCATATTTTACTCTGTGGACGTAGGCCGATCTGTATTATACATGTAATACAATCATGCTTTTTTTTTACATAACACATTGGAACGCAACAAGTATATTTGTATCCGAACTTCCACAACTTTGTGCCATGTTGAACGCGCCCCAAGTGGCATCCGTGATGATGACGTATAATAAACGTGACTGCCATTGCAGTTGTAAAGACGCGACGAAAATGGCTACGTGTGTAATGCTACGTTGCTTGTCTTCCAACTTTACCTCTGCCATGCCCTTTCTCTACAGTTCGGCACAGCTAACTCCCTCTCGGCTGGTATCCAGGGCATATGTACTACGGACTCTGTTCACTACCACCCGACTCTCATCAGGTACTTGGTTTATGGACCTCGCAACATAGGTGGCTAGCTAACACGCTAACGTTAGCTAGTTCATAACAAGGACGTTCTTGTTTTGCATAGCACGGACATAACGTAGCTAGTTAGCTAAGCGTGTAGATTAGAAGTAGACTAATAACTGTTGTTAGGTTTGTCAACTTCTGTGTAACTACTCGAACTAATTGCTATTTTCGCCTGAATTCCACAGCTCTTAAATTCACAGACAAACACGAATGGATACGAGTAGAGGGAGAAGTAGGGACGGTTGGCATCAGCAAATTTGCTCAGGTGGGTTGTTCTCGAGGCATGCTACCACTGGTTCTTAAAGACATGTTTCGGTACTTGAGTGACAAAGAAATTATTTAAACCTGCTTTGGGCTGGATGTGTCAATGTGTAGTTCATACATGCAAAATTAGCCATGAAAGTGACTTTTCTTGAATCTGTGCAATGCCGTTTTCACTACTAGCTTCAACCCCTCCCATTTGAGTGACGACTAACAAAAGGCCTGCCCTGTGTTATCCAATGAGTTTGCTGGGTGGACACAGCTCATTTAATTGGTCAAATATAAATCTGTGTGTCCTGCAGGAGGCTCTAGGAGATGTGGTGTACTGTGGACTACCAGAGGTTGGCACACAGCTGGCACAGACCGGTAAGCAGCAGTTACTACCCTACAGACTTGTGTGGATGGTAACATGATACTGGGCATCTTGGGTTATACTAGTAAATCTTGCCTTCCTCAAGACCTGTTCATGACCTGGCCTATCGCTGTCCTCTTTTTAGATGAATTTGGAGCATTGGAGAGTGTGAAGGCAGCCAGTGAGCTGTACTCTCCTCTAACCGGGGAAGTCACAGAGGTCAACACACTCCTGGCAGACAACCCCAGCCTCGTCAACAAGTCCTGCTACAAAGACGGTGAGCACACATACACACACCCGCCCGCAGACATAGTGAGGTCCAAAAGTATTGGGACAGTGACACATTTTTTGCTGTTTTGGCTCTGAACTCCATAACTTTGTATTTGAAGTGATACAATGACTATGAGGTTAGAGTGCAGACTGTCCGTTTTAATTTGAGGGTATTTTCATCCATATCGGGTGAACCGTTTACAAATGACAGCATTTGTTAGACGCACAAATATACAAGAGATTTGTGCTTCTGTAGCTTTCTCACTTATTATTCACGATTCATTCGGGAATATCCGTAATCATGGTAGCATCCACATTAATGTAGGAGAGTTTAGAAACATGTATTCTTATTTACAATAGTCACTCTAAAATGACTGTTATTCACCATTCATTTCTATTGGACACAAAATAATCTGAACCACAATAAATCCATCCAACAAATTTGTAGTCACAAGCTTGATGTGGCATTGCATGTTATGAATATGGGACCAAATACTTCACTTTTGACTACTTTAATACACATAAGTGAATTTGTCCCAATACTTTTGGTCCCCTAAAATGGGGGGGAGACTGTACCAAAAGTTAAGTAATTTCCAAACGGTCTACCAATATGAATGAAAATACCCTCAAATTAAAGCTGATCGTCTGCAGTTTAACCTCATAGTCGTTGTATCATTTCAAATCCAAATTGCTGGAGTACAGAGCCAAAACAAAATTGTCAGCGTACCAATACTTTAAGCTCACTGTATATGCATACACTAGTCTACACGCATTCTTGACACGCACACAAACACACACATCAGTGATTATTTTAGAAATAATTTTCAAACAAGGCCTGTGACTAGGCTCACCTCTGACTTCTAATCCTTGCTGGGACAGGATGGCTGATGAAGATGACCATTGCTAACCCTGAGGAGCTGGATGCTCTGATGGATGAGAAGGCTTATGAGAGATACATCAGATCCATAGAAGACTAGCGCGGCCTAGACGCAACCCTTATCACCCCCACCCCCTCGCCTGCCTAGCAATCCCTACTAGAGAGGAAGTGCACCAGTTGTGCCGGGAGTCAGATGTGACACTACACCGGGAAACCACCAGAAATGCCAGAGGAGCAGCAGTGCTCATCCATATTGACTTGCCAGTGTTATTGTGGTCTGAATGTTAAGTCTTTAGTGTACTGGTAATGACTATGACTTAATGGGGATGCTGGGAGCAAATGTCTTACACACGTGGCATGACGTACTGTATATGGCTGATGTAGAGTGATACTGTACGAGTCCTGAAGCATTCTCTGGCTGAATCAAGTCTTATCCTTGATTCCTTGTGTCCTTTCTCCACCTCCTTAAAACATTAGAGGGTTTCATTTATGTTTTGAGGAGTTAAGGACACAAAGAATTGAGGAAAAGACTTAAGATTAATCCTCAGTCTTCCACTCAAAGCCTTCCCCAAGCACAGGGGATGAGGAACTTATGCTGCATTCATAATTAAGTGAGGTGTTAATTATACCAGTTGTGAGATCGTAAATACCAGTTGGATGTATTCACATCCTTTTAACTGGTTGAAAAATGGGATGATAGACGAGTTTCCCACTTGCAATTACATTGTGTAGGGGGGTTTAAGTGGATTTCTTTCCCAGTTGTATGTGGTAAATACCACCTTCCCACTTGGTTATGAATACAGCGTCAAGACTGAACAGTACTGGGAAAAATAGTGCAATTCTGAGGACTATCAAATACAGCTGTCTGGATCAGTCCATCTGGTAGGGGAGGGGGAAGGGCTAATAATAAAGCACTTTGGATCTGGAGCAGGCTGGTTTCTACTGTATGTTGTGTCTGTATGCACAGCATGTACTGGCACTATGAAGATTACGTACAAATAAAACTCTTGACTTGCACTTCCTTGTGTGTTTACTTAGTGCAAGTCCTGTCCACTTCATCCCCCCCTGGATACTTTCACTGAGATGTCTGTGTAGCCTCTGATACTAGTTTGGAAAGACAGTACTTAAAGATTGTATCTCATTGATGTTTATATTTGCTTGAATTCCTTAGTACAAATATTGCACTTTAACACAATGACACCTAGTAGCAATGCTTGCAGTTGATTCAGCCTGCATTACTGAATTATCTTAAATGACTGGTAAAGGACTAAAATGTAAACCAATACATTTAAACAGCAGTTTGTCCTTGTTACAGACTAACCACACTGTTCCCGCACCGATAAAATGGATGTCGATTAAGGCAGCCCCCCCCCACCTCTGATTCAGAGGAGTTTGTGGAAGACACATTGCAGTTGAATGCATTCAGTTGTACAACTGACTAGGTGTACCCTCTAACCCATGATGTGGTACCCAGTTTTGTAATAGTTCTATCAGTGTAGTCTTTGGTTGATCTTTAACCCCTGCCCTCTTGGTCATCTGTGAAACGTAGCCACTCCCCTAGGCACAGAGGATAACCTGGCCTTAGCAGCAGGGGTCCTCCTAACCCTTCCCCGGGCCATATGGGGGTGTGCCAGTCCCTATATCTTTCTCTGGTCTCTCTCCTGTCTCTCCCTGCCCTCATTCATCACGCTGGCCATGATGTCTGTCTGGTTCAGGAAGGCGATGGTCTCATCCCGCCTGCGACTCACATGGGGGTTAGAGGCAGCGTCTGGATCATCTGATTGGTGTTTGAACTCCATGCGGGTGATGACAGGCAGGAGGAACTGCCTATCTGTGTTGACCACGCCTCCCTGAGAGAGAAGTTGTCACTCACTCAATTTAGCAAAAGTCACAGCGTGACATTTGTACATAAAATACACCATTATAAAATGGCAGGGGGACCAGGTCGGCCTCCGAGACCAGGCGGGGGGACCAGGTCGCACCCCGAACGGGGGTCCACGTGCTCCTCAAAATGCCTCCACACCAACTTCACGTCCTGCAGAGAGTGGCTCCTTTCCTCCAGATCTGTCAGTGTAGAGCAATAAGGGAAATGTAACACTCACAATTCTATACAGAGAAAACATGAGAGTTGAGTTAACTTAGGAGCAAGGCTATGGTAGGGTTATGGTAACTACGGTAAGGTTAGGTTAAGGCTAGGGTACGGTTATTACAATGAGGTTACAGTAAATCTGGTAAGATAAGGGTAACTATGGTAAGGGTATAGGTTAGGATAAGGCTGGTGCTCTTGTCTCACCGGTGTGGCGCAGTGCAGCATGGAGGCTGGACACTTACAGGGTTTGTGCATGAAGTCATCAGGCACAGCAGCCAGCTCAGGGCACCACGTCCTGGCGTAACTTCCGTTAGGGTCACAGGTCATGGCCGCGTCAACAAGATGCATGACAAAGTTTCAGTGGTCCAGACCACACATGCCTCCATTCTGCCACATCACGGCATCTATGGCCACATCAACATCTACCAGGGTGTCTTACACACACACACAGTAAAATGTGAATTAATTAAACAGACAAACCTCTATATTCTGGTGTGTGTGTTTCACCTGGAACCAGCAGTATCCCTCCTGCCATGGTAGATGGAGGTAAACTATGAGGAAAGATAGTTGTTCATCCATTCAGTCAGCCACAGCTGTCTACTATACGCAGGGGTGGGCAGTTCCAGTCCTCAAGGGCCTGATTGGTGTCACAGTTTTTCCCCAGACCCAAATAACACACCCGACTCCAATAATCACCTAATCATGATCTTCAGTTTAGAATGCAATTTGATTAATCAGCTGTGTTTGCGAGGGATGGAGAAAAGGTGTGACCAATCAGGCCTTCGAGTACTGGAGTTGCCCACCCCAACCTGTCCTGCCTCTCTGCCGTGCCTTCAGATGATCCTGCTCGCTGCTCCACCGAAGGGCCTGATTGGACAGAAACCAGGAAGCGAGTGAGTGTTCTGCTTTCATTGGATACAAACCAGGAAAAGGATCAGTGTTAACACTGTCCTTACCTTGTCTCACTGGTTCCCAAGGCAGGTCAGGGAACAGTGTTAGCTGCCAGTAGGCCAGGTCCTTCCAGGAAAGTTTTCGTATGAACTTGGGGGGTCGGCAGCGTGCCCCTTTCATGTCCCACAGCGAAAAAACTACTTTGAATATCCAAAGTGTATATCTAGAATGAGTCATAATCATCCATGAAAAGACATTGTTAAATGTACATTTCTTTGAATTTTTCATGAGTTTTTCGATTATCAATTCTGGTGATAGGAGAGAAGCGAGTTGGCTGGGTCGTCACTAGTTACCACAGCCACAAAGACATAAACCCCGCCTATTTCTACATTTATTTTCTTAAAATTTGATTTTAAACCTAACCCTAACCCTAAACTTAACCACACTGCTAACCTTATGTCTAACCTTAAATTATGACCTAAAATCTATTTTTGTTTTAATTAATTTTTACGATATAGACAATTTTGACTTTGTGGCTGTGCTATCTAGTGAAACATGAACGATTTACTCAACAGCTGATCGCTAGTTAACCCTCCGGCTGTGTTCTGGTCGAATTGGACCAATTTACAAGTTCTCTCTGAAAGAAAATGTAGTACATTTAATCTGATTGTCATAAGGTTCCATGACTTTGCCCACACAGGGCATCTGAACATACAAAATACATTTGGATGATTTTCATAAAATGTTGGTTGTTTTATTTAACTTTTGGTCATTAGAAATGAATGGGTGAGACTACAATTAGTGTATAAATGTGTGTTTGAGCGCACGCGCGCACACACACACACACACACACACACACACACACACACACACACACACACACACCTCATTCCCCTTCTTGGCTTCCATCGCAACCCCCACGGGAACCTTTCCCCAATAGAATCTTTCCCCCACGGGAACCACACCTGTTGGCATTCTCACAAACAATCGCAACATTGTTTCAACTAATATATAGAACTTTTCTTGCAGCTCTGGTATATAAAGCTTTTTTGAGGCCTTGCTCACAATTCATTCTGTGGCAGCACAATGACCAAACGGTATACTGTATGTGAGGCTCTTGATCATATCATGACACTGGTGAGGAGGAGAGAGTCTTTAAAGTTTGACACAAAGTAGTTGTCACGTTCGTCGTAAAGATGGTACCAAGGCGCAGCGGGAATGTGAATGCTCATCTTCTTTTATTAATGAAGAAGAAAACACAACAAAACACTTAATACAACAACAATGAGAAACAGTCCTGTAAGGAACACAACTACACAAGGAACAACTACCCACAAAAACCCATGAAAAAACACCCCTACTAAATAGGACCTTCAATTAGAGGCAATGAGAAACAGCTGCCTCCAATTGAAGGTCAAACCAATAAACTAAGCATAGAAATAGATAAACTAGACACAGAAATAGACTAACATAGAACATTGCCCAACAAACCCCGAAACACATTAAACAAACACCCCCTGCCACGTCCTGACCAAACTACAGTAACAAATAACCTCTTTACTGGTCAGGACGTGACAGTACCCCCCCCCCAAAGGTGCAGACCCCGGATGCACCTCAAACAAAAGAAACACAAAAATAAACCCCAAAAATAAACCCCAAAACAAAAATAATCCCAAACTAAAGGGAGGGAAGGGAGGGTGGCCACAGTCTCCGACGGTTCTTGTGCTACACCCCCCCCCCCCCAATCCTCCTACTATGGAGGTGGCTCAGGTTCTGGCCTTAGTCCCCAACCTAACCTGTCCACCCCCGCTGAAGGCTCAGGGCTAAGGCACGTCGCTGGAGACCTCGGGCTGATGCGCGTCGATGGAGACCTCGGGCTGATGCGCGTCGCTGGAGACCCCGGACTGGAGGGCGACTCTGGGAGCTCCGGACTGGAGGGCGACTCTGGGAGCTCCGGACTGGAGGGCGACTCTGGGAGCTCCGGACTGGAGGGCGACTCTGGGAGCTCCGGACTGCGGGCCGTCTCTGCAGGCTCCGGACTGGAGGGCCGTCTCTGCAGGCTCCGGACTGAGGGCCGTCTCTGCAGGCTCCGGACTGTGGGCCGTCTCTGCAGGCTCCGGACTGTGGGCCGTCTCTGCCGGTTCCGGACTGTGGGCCGTCTTTGCAGGCTCCGGACTGTAGGACGTCGCCGGAAGCACTAGACGGGGAACTGTCGCCGGAAGCTCTAGACGGGGAACTGTCACCGGAAGCTCTGGACGGGGAACTGTCGCCGGAAGCTCTGGACGGGGAACTGTCGCCGGAAGCTTTGGACTGGACAGGCGCACTACAGGCCTAGTGCGTGGGGTTGGCTTTGTAGGCACCAGACTGGTAACATGCACCTCAAGGCCAGTGCGAGGAGCAGGAGCAGGACGAACTGGACTGGGCTGACGCACTGGAGGCCTAGTGCGTGGGGCTGGTACTGGAGGTACCAGACTGGAGACACGCACCTCAAGGCTAGTGCGAGGAGCAGGAACAGGACGTACTGGACTGGGCTGATGCACTGGAGGCCTGGTGCGTGGTGCTGGCTTTGGAGGCGCCAGACTAGAGACACGCGCCTCAGGGCTAGTGCGAGGAGCAGGAACTGGATACACCGGGCCATGAACAAGCACTGGATATCTGGAGCGCACAACCCGTCCTGGCTGGGTGGTAACAGTAGCCCTGCACGGGCAGAGTGCTGTCACAGGGCGAACTGGGCTCTGCAGAGGCCTGATGGCTGCCGTGCGTAGAGCAGGCGCAAGGTAGCCTGGACCCAGGAGACGCACTGGTGGCCAGATGTATTGTGCCGGCATACTTCTCCCAGGCTGGATGCCCACTCTAGCACGGCACTTACGGGGGCTGGTATCACTCGCACCGGACTGTGCGTGTACATGGGCGAGACGGTGCGCACTTCCACATAGACCGGCGCTCTTCTCCCCGCCAAACTCTCCCCATAATAAGCACAGGGAGTTGGCTCAGGTCTATTGCCTGATCTAGCTACAATTATTGGGGGTGCCTCTCGCACATGCCAATCGGCACGTATAATGCCTCGTAATGGCGCCGCTCCGCCTTGGCTGCCTCCAGCTCCTCCTTAGGGCGTCGGTATTCCACAGCCTGGTGCCATGGTCCTGCCCCATCCAGAATCTCCTCCCAGGTCCATAAATCCAAATCCCTCTGCTGCTCCTTCCTCTGCTGCTTGGTCCGTTGGTGGTGGGTAGTTCGTCGTAAAGATGGGACCAAGGCGCAGCGGGAATGTGTGAACTCATCTTCTTTTATTGAAGGACGGTGAACACAAAACAAAATAAGAAACACTGACGACGAAGACAGTCCTGTCAGGCTAAACGCTAAACATGGAACAACTACCCACAAAAACCCATGAAAAAACACCCCTACTAAATAGGACCTTCAATTAGAGGCAACGAGAAACAGCTGCCTTGAATTGAAGGTCAAACTAATAAACTAAGCATAGAAATAGATAAACTAGACACAGACATAGAAATAGACTAACATAGAACATTGCCCAACAAACCCCGAAACACATTAAACAAACACCCCCTGCCACATCCTGACCAAACTACAATAACAAATAACCTCTTTACTGGTCAGGACGTGACAGTAGTCTGTGATAAATAGCACAATATGTTTCATCTGAGTATTTCTTATAGTCAAAATAATCCATACATTATGCTTTTTTTACTCAAAAACTAGTTGTATGCGCTCAGGTCAATGACACCTACAGGCCATAAATAGCAAAGATAAATCGCAAATGAAGTTCAAAACGTGTAATGTAGGTTCACAAAAACTTAAGTTGATATAAAGATCTAACACAACATTAGGTGATAATATATGTATTATTATGGATTTATAATCAGTTATAATGGGGTGGTCATTTTGAACCGGGAACACAGAATTAATGAACATGAAACAAACACAACAGGAGGGTAAACAAACACAGTCCAACACTGTTTTGTAATCTGATGCTATGCAATGCAACATTTTGACCAGTAGAGAGCACACAAGTCTAAAATATGACAGCCATGAGTCATTTTCTACGCTCATGGTGCTCCAGAGTACCCCTCAGCTCCCCTCTCCACACTAAAGACAAATCAAATCATCATAATTATCATCATCATCCAGTCTAGCCATCCTACAACCTCTCCCACCAACTTTCATAACCTTCATTTATTCTCTTGATCCTCGTACTATACTGAAAGGATGCGGGAGAGGGAGAGGGAGAGGG